>NW_025230137.1:0-2705 GCF_018294505.1 Triticum aestivum | reverse complement strand
GGTGCACATTTTTGTAGGCTACGAAGGTTCCAGCCAAACCTTCCAAGTGTGTAGATTTAACCCCCGTCTTGACTACCAAGTGATCGACATAGGCTTCCACATTACGCATGATCTGAGGGGTAAGACAATTCTCATTGTGCGTTCGTACATTGAGCCCATTTTATTCAATCCGAAAGGCATGCATACGTAGAAGAAAGTCTTTCTATGTATTCCGGCCGGACCAGCTACGCATGCCACTTAATTAGACGCCCAACGGAATCACCCACCCACGTATATACCGAATGCTTGATTAACATTTCAATTAGCACCCTTATGTTTTTGTTTCCTTACAAATAGCTCCATAAATTTTGCAACTAACACCCTAAAGCTTTTGTTTCCTTACAAAGAAGGACAAAATTTTGACAAGTCGAGGGAAATTTCACTAGAAATTTCGGCAGCATAACGCCATGATTTTGCACAGTTAACTTCACTTGTGATGTCTCCTCAAACAATAAACTTCCCTTGTGATAACCACGCACGTCATGTACCAACATGTCTGTGTCTAGCTCACACAGAGCCCCCAACAATAATCCTGCAACTTGAACATGCTGACTTTGGCGTCATTAACCAAGAGTTTTACAAATTGAACATGCTGACACATTGTTGTCATCTTCCTTCTCTGGCCCAATCATGTATTGTTGGCAGCGAAGATGAAGTCAGAACTTGCATATACTTCTCCTCCTGTACAGTCTACATTGAGCCAAGCTTCGCATCACCCTCAACGCCTTGCTAATATGTTGCAGCACCAAACATTCTGCAATTAACACCCTAATGCTTTTGTTCTCTTACAAACAACACCAAACATTTTTCAATTAACACCCTAATATAAAGCTTTTGTTTCCTTACGACAAGTTGGGGGAACTTCCACTAGAAATTTCGGCAACATAACGCCATGAATTTTGGAGCCACTGTTTGCACAGTTAACTTCATTTGTGATAATTATGTTCATCATGGGACTGGATTATTGGCACTTTGTTAGTAGTCCATTCGATTTTGAATTTGTGCTAGGTGTCGCATAAATCCAGTCTAAAGAGCTAGCCATATGTATTCAGATGATGTTTTGTCTAGCTAGAATGGTGACTGAATTGGCACGCATTGGTGCTAGTCTTCATTAAATCATCACTTTGACTAGTTGAACATGTTCGTAGGATAGTTGTTGTACTTGCATATAGATCATCAGTGTGAATGATCTGATGGGTGTGGCAAGCTATCACAAGTTAGCAGGCAGTTTTGATTTCTGCTAACAAAGCAAGCAGTTTCCAGCCAACCCTCTGCAGAATTTCCTATAGTGGCGTGAGGTGCGGTGAATTTCTCTCATGCGCGCTTTAATACTAGTACATACAATACATCGTGCTGCTACGGTAGCACTGCAGAGGCGCTACTAACGCTATAATGTCTATAGGCATGGCTACTACAGTGGAGCTACAGTGCATGTATTTCCTTTGTTCTTTCACAGGAGACATGCTAGAGTAGTAAAGTATATGCCATGTTTTTGCTATCGTCTACAGAACAAGATATTTTTGCTACAGATTACTAGGTGATACGAACAAACAGGTTCGAAATCATAACAAAGAGAAAAAGTTATGCTGCAAAATCAGGGGAACTCGCAAAAAGAAACTGGCAGGGACCTTGCAAATTCTTAAAATGACATGGTAGTTATCACTAAATAACCTCTTAGTTGAATCAAATAATTTGATAGTTTACCAGAAAGCAATGTAATTACTTTCTTTACTAATTATTTTATCAATTGGTTTGTGGTTGTAGATACTGACAGATGGCCCTCGTTACCTCTGAATTTTGAGCTACGAATAATTCAATCACTGTTTACAACTCTAAGATTAAGACATGTGGCAATTGGAAAACATCTTTTACCGGTGCAAGGAATCACTGAACAAATCCTGATGCATATATTATTTTTACACTAACCTTCGTTCGATCCATATATCGCCTAGCGTCTTGTCGTCCAGCGGCATCTCTTCCATCAGAAGGTTCACAAGAAAACTCATCAGATCGAGTGGTGCCATGCCAAGATTTCCTTAAGGAAGTTTAGATCGATCTTACAGAGTGCTAGGCAGCAGCCACAACAAGCATGGTCGAGGCATCCAAGACACGGCGTGGCCAGTCGGCGAGACAAGATGTTGGTGCCGCTCGATCTAAAACCCATGTGGCGAGACAAGGCAAGATCTTGGTGGCCATAGGAAGTGCCTCGCCGACGGAGCATCTCTTGACATTGTGTGAGAAAGGAGGAGATAGGAGGTGGTAGCGACAAGGGAGGGGCGACTTGTGGGGCGCGAGCAACAGATCAGAAAGGGTTGTAGATGTATATTTATAGAGAAGATCTTGCACCTGTTGGCCAACAATGAGCGCGGAGAGACGTTGGATCAGAGGGCGATCCGCGTGAAGATCACGGCAGCCAATAGATGGGAACGGGGAGGAGGAGGCGGATCGACAACAACAATTGAAGGAGGATTTGTTGTGTTTCCTAACAAACACGATAAGTACTAGTACTGGAGTTATTAGCTAGCTAGGAAATACGTAGATAAGATGGAAACTACCTGGCGTTATTTGAGGGAGGGGCAGGTCCGATCTTTCTTTTGCATCTGCTTCCCGATACTGAAAAGAAGAACAGATCGGTCATGCTTGCACTAATTAGATTAGAGAAGAGA
>NW_025230136.1:0-16265 GCF_018294505.1 Triticum aestivum | reverse complement strand
CACCTGGCCTTACCTGCAGCCCCACCTAGCGCCCCATCTGGCCCAGCTCCCCCAGCCGGCCCAACCCACCTCCTCCCCCTTGTCCTCTTCCTCCTCTGCCAGGAGGACGAACAGAGGCGAGGCGTGGCGCGCGCCGACGCTGCCTCGGCCACCTCCTGCTTCCCCCTGGCCACCTCTTGCTTCCTCTCGTCGCCCTGGACCCCGTCCGCGACGCCACGCACCCCCCCCAGGCCTCTCACTCTCTCCCCGAGCTCCTCTCCTCCTCTGGCTCTCTCGCGCGCAGCCACCGAACACACCCGCCGCCGCCGACGAGCTTCCCCGTGGCCACCAGCCACCCCTAGCCTCGCCGATGCGCCCAGGAGCTCCCCCTCGACCCCTCCTTCCTCCCCACCGAACCACGGCCCTACGGACGCGCCACAACGCCGCCGGCATCGCCGTTTCCATTGCCGGCCGCCGAGGATCTTCACCGTCAATTCGCCACCATCGTCGCTTCCCCGAGCTCGCTGACCCTCCCTGCACGATCCCCGTGAGTCCCTGCTTCGTTTCCCCCTAACCCCAAGCCCGATTTCGAGCTCTAGCCGCCCCCTCTACCAGAGCCGAGACGCTCCGCCGCACGGACTCGTCGCCGGCGAAGCCCCGGTGACCAAACGGCCCCGCGCGTGCGTCCGTTGCACTCGCAACGACCCGTGGAGCAACGCTAGCGTGGCAGCTAGCTCGTTTGCAAGCCGCAGCGCTAACCCCGCACCCACCCGAGCTCCGGCCGCCGCCTCGGGCTCCATTCCGGCGAACCCCGGCCACCCCCGCACCTCCCGTTGGCCCCCCTAGATGCGCACGGGCACGGGCTACCCTCTGGTGCCCTTGGCTTGGCCCAAAACCCCTCGCAGCGCCACTCCGGCGAGCTTCCGCCGCAGTTTTGGTCGTCGCCGGCCGAACTCCGGCGACTGCCGACGTGGCACGCCTAATTAGCACTAATGACGCCTAAACACCCCCCCCCCACAGCCACTGACAGTGGGCCCCGTAGTGGGTCAAAGCCCGGGTCAACGCGGGATTAGCCCCTGTGTCACTGACGTGTGGACCCCACACGTCAGGTTTGACCCGAGCCAGCCCTGTTGACCTGCTGACGTCACTGTGACGTGGGGCTGACGCAATAAGTATTTTCTGGATTTAAAAATAATCAGGAAATTCCAAAAAATAGCTAAATCTTCAATAAATCATAGAAATTCAACCGTAACTCCAAATTAAATAATTTATATATGAAAAATTATCAGAAAAATTCAAGGAATCCATCTGTACCATTTTCATGCATGTTAGAACAACTTATAGGTGCTGTTTAGCACAAATCATATAAAGGGCATTTAAATAATCACATATGGAGTTTGAATTTGAATCTTGGATTCAAACCAACTTCATTTAATCTGGTTTTAGGTGCATTAGCCCAAAACACATGCATTTTGCCATGTCATGATCATGCACCATATTGTGCATTGCATTGATTGTGTTCCTTTCTGTGTTGCCGGTATTTGTCCCCTCTCGATAGACGTGATACCGATGACGTGATCGTTGACACTGATGAAGACTCAATGTTATCTTCAGAAGTGCCAGGCAAGCAAAACCCCCTTGTTCATTCCGATACAATCCTACTCTCTCGCTCCTGCTCTCTTTTACTGCATTAGGACAACATCGATTCATCTGTTACTTGCTGCGGTAGCTGAACCCCTTTATCCTTTGCATGACCTGTCATTCCACAGTAAATAGATGAAACCCACTAGCATGAGTAGGAGTTGTTTGAGCCCTGATGTGCCTACTCATACATGCTTGTTTGTCATGCCTGCTACTGCTTAGAGTTGAGTCAGGTCTGATTCATCGGGGATGAATCAGAGGCGTGTGAACATGTCCCCATGTGTGTGAGCTAAGTGTGTGAACACGTTTTGGTAAAGGTAGCGGTGAGAGGCCATGTAGAGTACATGGTGGGTTGTCTCATTGAAGCCGTCCTTAGGAACTGAGTTCTGTGTTTGTGATCCATGACCAGCTACTACCACACATTGGAATGCTTAAGTGCCCCTCTCGACTTATTAATCAACATGATCTCTGTCCAGGAGTTGCAACTAGTTTCTGGTGTTTGTAGGTAGTGTTAGTAGTCTACCAAGTGGCACCCGGTACAGGTGGGCTTGGGACAGACTAGGCACCGTGGCACGGTGTACCAAGTGGCACCCGGTTGGTGGGCTTGGGAACCCTGCACACATCATTTGGGGCCGTGAGCGACACCCCGGCCGGATCTCCTTGCGGATGGAACCCGAATAGGCGATAAACCTGGACTAGAGACTTGTTCGGTTAGTCAGGTCGTGGCCGACTCCCTCGCCCGGTTTCCGCTTGAAGGTTGCCGAGGTACATGACGTGTACAGGGCGATAAGTGGCGAAAGCGTGTGTGAAGAAGTACACCCCTGCAGGGTTATCATCATCTATTCGAATAGCCGGATTCCTCGGATATGGAAACATGGACCCCTTATATCAGTTCATAGACAAGTGAAAGTGGATACTCTAAAATACGCAAGATAAGCGTGAGTGCTATGGATGGCGTTCTCGTAGGGAGACGGGAGCGGATCCATAGTGGTGTATTCGTTGGTGAATATGTGGACTCGTGTGCGCCACCTCAAAAGAGTCGCTTGCAGTCGTAGTTCAGGATAGCCACCGAGTCAAAGCTGGCTTGCTGCAGTCAAACCCTACCATCCCCTTTGTTGATAATGATGCATATGTAGATAGATCTGATGTAAGTCTTGCTGGGTACATTTGTACTCACGTTTGCCTATTTTATGTTTTTGCAGAGAGACTTCAGTCTCACTAGTAGTTCCGCTTGGACTTCGACGTTTAGCTTGATACCTCAGCTACGATCTTGTGCCCTCGGCAGGATCTGATAGATAGTCAGGCTTCTCAGCCTTTTTCATGTACAGATGTCTGTACTCAGACATGATAGCTTCCGCTTGTGCTTTGATTTGTATGCTCTGATTGTTGGGTCGTGAGACCCATGTTTGTAATGTCTCGCTCCTCGGAGCCTAATGAATAATTACTTGAGTCGTAGATACATGTTGTGATGCCATGTTGTATTTGCACATATCGAGCATATTGTGTGTATGTTATTGAAATGCTTGGTATGTGTGGGATCTGACCATCTAGTTGTTTATCTTTAGTAGCCTCTCTTACCGGGAAATGTCTCCTAGTGTTTCCACTGAGCCATGGTAGCTTGCTACTGCTCCGGAACACTTAGGCTGGCCAGCATGTGTCCTTCTCGTTCCTGTGTCTGTCCCTTCGGGGAAATGTCACGCTTTGAGTACCGGAGTCCTGTTAGCCCGCTACAGCCCGGTTTACCGGAGTCCTGCTAGCCCAGTGCTACAGCCCGGACCCACTTGCTGATGACCGACACGTTCAAAGCTGGGTCATGGATGCCTGTCCCTGTAAGTCTGTGCCACTTTGGGTTTACGACTAGTCATGTCAGCCCGGGCTCCTTATCATATGGATGCTAGCGACACTATCATATACGTGAGCCAAAAGGCGCAAACGGTCCTGGGCAAAGGTAAGGCGACACCCGTGGGGATACCGTGCGTGAGGCCGCAAAGTGATATGAGGTGTTACCGGCTAGATCGATGTGACATCAAGTCGGGGTCCTGACAGCGTTGGTATCAGAGCCAGGCTGCCTGTAGGATTACCAAGCCAAACTGGTCGAAGTTGAGTCTAGAAATTCTTTAGTTATATAAGGGAATTGATTGTGGGATGGAACGTAAGGCTCTTTTTACTCCTTATACCTTATGCCCTTCTGATCTGAGGCATCATCTTATCTTCTACGGGGATTAAGAACTAGGCTATCTCTTCTTTCCATTAGGATCACGTGTTACTAATCCGTAGACTTATAAGATTGTTGATTCAAGCCTCAGTTCAGCTCCTACTATCTTCTGTATGTTAATTGTTGATCTCCAAACCTTGATATTGTGCTTCTGAGTGGCTATGCCACCATTTTTGTGAATGTCTCAAATCTTTTCTGAGCATTTACAGCCGTTATGCTGTCCGAGTCATTCCAGGTTTCTAAATAGTCTGATGCATTACGTTGTCTTCAACAAGGTAATCCACATCATCCAAGTCCGAGTATGCCATTCTACCGACCCCCTCCAAACGATCGTTGTGAATTGCCTTATGCTGGTATGAAGAGTTTCAATGATCTCCGAATCAAAAGTAATTCTTTTTGCCACTTAAGGAAATATCTCTACGAGTCACCTTTCCTAAGGTGTATCGTTATGGTATTAAGACAATTCAACTCCTCGCTACGTGAACAATCGATTACCACCTTCTTAAGTGTGGAATTATTGTCTACCTGGTGAACCTTCGTCATCCGTTTCTTTCCACCCCTCTTGATGTGTATCTCGTGTCTCACCCGAGAGATGGTTCTAAGTCTCATTCCGTGAGTTAGTCCTGAGTTGTTCGACCTTCGAGAAGACCGATCCTTTTAGTGTTTTCCTTTCCTCTTCTTGTCATGATTAGCTGAAGTTCTCAGAGCAAGACGACAAGACAAAGATGGTGTTCAAATCAACGTTCATTTGAAGTGCAACCTGGATCGTGAAGATTGTGCTAGTTTGCGTTCCCCTTTCACCTTACCCTACGCTTGAATCTCGAGACGAGATTCTTGTTTAGTGGGGGTGAGTTGTCACATCCCTAGCTTCAGGCTTTGCTCTAGGTTAGCTTCATGTGTGCATCATGTCCATATTTTTGAAACTTCAATTGAGGAATATTGGAAGCCTCAAAACCCTAAATAAAAGAGGGGCAAAAACCCTAGAAATCTTATTCATTGCTCCAAATGGCTCTTCTTAAATGTTTGATAATTTTTGGTAAGGGTTCTGGTCCCAACCAAAATATTGAACATTTTTAAGGATTTATTTTTGGGACTTTGAATTTAAATCATAGCTATTTGAATTGGACTTATATCTACTTTTAAATAAATATAGGTCCAATAATTCTGAAATATTTTTGTGGAGCATTGTTTTAATTCCTTTAGCTCCTAAAAATATTGTCAGAAGCAAAATAAATTGAATTGGTTTCAAAACCAAATTCAAAACAAACCTGCAAAATAGAAAACAGAGTTAAAACAAAACAGAGAACAAAAAAAATAAAAAAAGAGCAAGCCCACCTGGCCTTACCTGCAGCCCCACCTAGCGCCCCATCTGGCCCAGCTCCCCCAGCCGGCCCAGCCCACCTCCTCCCCCTTGTCCTCTTCCTCCTCTGCCAGGAGGACGAACAGAGGCGAGGCGTGGCGCACGCCGACGCTGCCTCGGCCACCTCCTGCTTCCCCCTGGCCACCTCCTGCTTCCTCTCGTCGCCCTGGACCCCGTCCGTGATGCCATGCACCCCCCCCAGGCCTCTCACTCTCTCCCCGAGCTCCTCTCCTCCTCTGGCTCTCTCGCGCGCAGCCACCGAACACACCCGCCGCCGCCGACGAGCTTCCCCGTGGCCACCGGCCACCCCTAGCCTCGCCGATGCGCCCAGGAGCTCCCCCTCGACCCCTCCTTCCTCCCCACCGAACCACGGCCCTACGGACGCGCCACAATGCCGCCGGCATCGCTGTTTCCATCGCCGGCCGCCGAGGATCTTCACCGTCAATTCGCCACCATCGTCGCTTCCCCGAGCTCGCTGACCCTCCCTGCACGATCCCCATGAGTCCCTGCTTCGTTTCCCCCTAACCCCAAGCCCGATTTCGAGCTTTAGCCGCCCCCTCTACCGGAGCCGAGACGCTCCACCGCACGGACTCGTCGCCGGCGAAGCCCCGGTGACCAAACGGCCCCGCGCGTGCGTCCGTTGCACTCGCAACGACCCGTGGAGCAACGCTAGCGTGGCAGCTAGCTCGTTTGCAAGCCGCAGCGCTAACCCCGCACCCACCCGAGCTCCGGCCGCCGCCTCGGGCTCCATTCCGGCGAACCCCGGCCACCCCCGCACCTCCCGTTGGCCCCCTAGATGCGCACGGGCACAGGCTACCCTCTGGTGCCCTTGGCTTGGCCCAAAACCCCTCGCAGCGCCACTCCGGCGAGCTTCCGCCGCAGTTTTGGTCGTCGCCGGCCGAACTCCGGCGACTGCCGACGTGGCACGCCTAATTAGCACTAATGACGCCTAAACACCCCCCCACAGCCACTGACAGTGGGCCCCGTAGTGGGTCAAAGCCCGGGTCAACGCGGGATTAGCCCCTGTGTCACTGACGTGTGGACCCCACACGTCAGGTTTGACCCGAGCCAGCCCTGTTGACCTGCTGACGTCACTGTGACGTGGGGCTGACGCAATAAGTATTTTCTGGATTTAAAAATAATCAGGAAATTCCAGAAAATAGCTAAATCTTCAATAAATCATAGAAATTCAACCGTAACTCCAAATTAAATAATTTACATATGAAAAATTATCAGAAAAATTCAAGGAATCCATCTGTACCATTTTCATGCATGTTAGAACAACTTATAGGTGCTGTTTAGCACAAATCATATAAAGGGCATTTAAATAATCACATATGGAGTTTGAATTTGAATCTTGGATTCAAACCAACTTCATTTAATCTGGTTTTAGGTGCATTATCCCAAAACACATTCATTTTGCCATGTCATGATCATGCGTCATATTGTGCATTGCATTGATTGTGTTCCTTTCTGTGTTGCCGGTATTTGTCCCCTCTCGATAGACGTGATACCGATGACGTGATCGTTGACACTGATGAAGACTCAATGTTATCTTCAGAAGTGCCAGGCAAGCAAAACCCCCTTGTTCATTCCGATACAATCCTACTCTCTCGCTCCTGCTCTCTTTTACTGCATTAGGACAACATCGATTCATCTGTTACTTGCTGCGGTAGCTGAACCCCTTTATCCTTTGCATGACCTGTCATTCCACAGTAAATAGATGAAACCCACTAGCATGAGTAGGAGTTGTTTGAGCCCTGATGTGCCTACTCATACATGCTTGTTTGTCATGCCTGCTACTGCTTAGAGTTGAGTCAGGTTTGATTCATCGGGGATGAATTAGAGGCGTGTGAACATGTCCCCATGTGTGTGAGCTAAGTGTGTGAACACGTTTTGGTAAAGGTAGCGGTGAGAGGCCATGTAGGAGTACATGGTGGGTTGTCTCATTGCAGCCGTCCTTAGGAACTGAGTTCTGTGTTTGTGATCCATGACCAGCTACTACCACACATTGGAATGCTTAAGTGCCCCTCTCGACTTATTAATCAACATGATCTCTGTCCAGGAGTTGCAACTAGTTTCTGGTGTTTGTAGGTAGTGTTACTAGTCTACCAAGTGGCACCCGGTACAGGTGGGCTTGGGACAGACTAGGCACCGTGGCACGGTGTACCAAGTGGCACCCGGTTGGTGGGCTTGGGAACCCTGCACACATCGTTTGGGGCCGTGAGCGACACCCCGGCCGGATCTCCTTGCGGATGGAACCCGAATAGGCGATAAACCTAGACTAGAGGCTTGTTCGGTTAGTCAGGTCGTGGCCGACTCCCTCGCCCGGTTTCCGCTTGAAGGTTGCCGAGGTACATGACGTGTACAGGGCGATAAGTGGCGAAAGCGTGTGTGAAGAAGTACACCCCTGCAGGGTTATCATCATCTATTCGAATAGCCGGATTCCTCCGATATGGAAACGTGGACCCCTTATATCAGTTCATAGACAAGTGAAAGTGGATACTCTAAAATACGCAAGATAAGCGTGAGTGCTATGGATGGCGTTCTCGTAGGGAGACGGGAGCGGATCCATAGTGGTGTATTGGTTGGTGAATATGTGGACTCGTGTGCGCCACCTCAAAAGAGTCGCTTGCAGTCGTAGTTCAGGATAGCCACCGAGTCAAAGCTGGCTTGCTGTAGTCAAACCCTACCATCCCCTTTGTTGATAATGATGCATATGTAGATAGATCTGATGTAAGTCTTGCTGGGTACATTTGTACTCACGTTTGCCTATTTTATGTTTTTGCAGAGAGACTTCAGTCTCACTAGTAGTTCCGCTTGGACTTCGATGTTTAGCTTGATACCTCAGCTACGATCTTGTGCCCTCGGCAGGATCTGATAGATAGTCAGGCTTCTCAGCCTTTTTCATTTATAGATGTCTGTACTCAGACATGATAGCTTCCGCTTGTGCTTTGATTTGTATGCTCTGATTGTTGGGTCGTGAGACCCATGTTTGTAATGTCTCGCTCCTCGGAGCCTAATGAATAATTACTTGAGTCGTAGAGACATGTTGTGATGCCATGTTGTATTTGCACATATCGAGCATATTGTGTGTATGTTATTGAAATGCTTGGTATGTGTGGGATCTGACCATCTAGTTGTTTATCTTTAGTAGCCTCTCTTACCGGGAAATGTCTCCTAGTGTTTCCACTGAGCCATGGTAGCTTGCTACTGCTCCGGAACACTTAGGCTGGCCGGCATGTGTCCTTCTCGTTCCTGTGTCTGTCCCTTCGGGGAAATGTCACGCTTTGAGTACCGGAGTCCTGTTAGCCCGCTACAGCCCGGTTTACCGGAGTCCTGCTAGCCCAGTGCTACAGCCCGGACCCACTTGCTGATGACCGACACGTTCGAAGCTGGGTCATGGATGCCTGTCCCTGTAAGTCTGTGCCACTTTGGGTTTACGACTAGTCATGTCAGCCCGGGCTCCTTATCATATGGATGCTAGCGACACTATCATATACGTGAGCCAAAAGGCGCAAACGGTCCCGGGCAAAGGTAAGGCGACACCCGTGGGGATACCGTGCGTGAGGCCGCAAAGTGATATGAGGTGTTACCGGCTAGATCGATGTGACATCGAGTCGGGGTCCTGACAGTGTTGGTATCAGAGCCAGGCTGCCTGTAGGATTACCAAGCCAAACTGGTCGAAGTTGAGTCTAGAAATTCTTTAGTTATATAAGGGAATTGATTGTGGGATGGAACGTAAGGCTCTTTTTACTCCTTATACCTTATGCCCTTCTGATCTGAGGCATCATCTTATCTTCTACGGGGATTAAGAACTAGGCTATCTCTTCTTTCCATTAGGATCATGTGTTACTAATCCGTAGACTTATAAGATTGTTGATTCAAGCCTCAGTTCAGCTCCTACTATCTTCTGTATGTTAATTGTTGATCTCCAAACCTTGATATTGTGCTTCTGAGTGGTTATGCCACCATTTTTGTGAATGTCTCAAATCTTTTCTGAGCATTTACAACCGTTATGCTGTCCGAGTCATTCCAGGTTTCTAAATAGTCTGATGCATTTGCAAATCCTTTCCCTCTGGTTTCGATGCTCCTTATGCCAGCTCAATCACACTAATTGTTGAGTTGAGGTATTCTATTGCCTTGACATTATGTTGGAGTTATTATTATGACCCTAGGTGTCTTAGGGGATCATTTAGTAATTTAGCCATGATTTGTGTTCCCAGTGTGATGATTCTGGCCATCATTCTCGAAAGCATCCCGTGATGCTACTTAGTAGTAGGTATTCTATCCCTGGGTTTTGAACCCGAGATTCACTCTACCTACTTCATGTTGATAGCAATTGCTAGTGCCTTTAGGATATTAGTAACCTTTGCGATAGTCCTTGAAGTCCGTGGTATCTTCTTCCTCCAAATACCATGAACTACTTATGGCAGATGTTTATTGGATCAAAAAAAAGATCACAATTAGAGTACTCTTGAGGAGATCTCCACTCATAAATCGTGACTCTGCCAGTTCTACCTTTCTGCATGGGTTATCCGGAAGAAATATGTTGAACTTGGTTTGACATACTAATCTATGCATCCACAACTCAGAAAGTTATATGTTCCTTTGAGCTGTTCTCTTTAGTTGCATTCTGACCCTCGTCTATCAATTGATAGTCAAGAGTATGCGTGCGTTCGTTCATCGATGCCTATGACTCTTGTGGTCTGTCAAGCCATTCCATTCCGGGATGACTAGGAGAAACAAACTCCAGTACCTCTTCCATATCCAGGATTGGGTCAAGAAGTTGTGCTCCGCAGATCAAATTGCTAATCCAGCTTTTGTTCTGTTCTACCTTGGAGTATTACCATCTTTAAATCGGGATTGTTATAGGAATTGCACACCATCCTATGAACTCCTGGTACAGTGATACTTCTTGTCGTCATTAGTCATTCCTCGGTCTTCGTGTTGATGCAACCGGAATACCGACAAATGAATTGTGATGTGTGAAATCAATACGCCTAGCAACCTCGTTGCTGGGTAGTTAAAAGACAATAATTTTATTCTTAGTGTGTTGGTTATTGAATCATCATTCTAAGATTGATCGTGCTACCTAGTCCATTCTCCTGGTTCACTCCTCGATCGATGAGTTGGGATTATTTCAAATTCTTGCTCTATTGATCATATCGTCTTGCCCTGAAAAGCAAGATTGTTCTCGAGCTTAGTAACATACCGGTGGCTCGTGATTTTCTGAATATCTTCTCAGAAGTATTACCAGGTTGTCACCTGACCGCTATGTTGAACTCGTGATCAAGTTGGTTTCTTGTGAACCATCCTTCTCCAAGAATCTGTGTTGGATATCCCTGAGCTAGTTGGTTAAGTTAGACAACGACTTGGAGAGTTGGAAGATAAAAGCTTGCCTGACTTAGTTCGTTCCAAAGGGATATTCTTGTGTAGTGTGTGTTGAAGAAAGATGATATCTTCATCGATTGGTCCCTGTGATCAGTTGCTGGACCTATTGTCTTATCAATCCTTTGATTTGAGTGTGGGCTATCGTCAAATCAATTCAGAACCAACGATGTTCGTAATGTTGTCTTCCTCGTGGTTGATCCCTCGAGCATACACCATTATACCTTTTGGGTCTGACCAATGCTATCACCGTGTTCACACGATGGTGGAAGTCCAGTGATATGGAAATTCCGATGAGTTGTTGTTGAGCCCATTGACAACATTCTTATCTCCTCCATGATGTTGTTGAACATTAAGTTATTGTTGGAAACTTTTGAAAGCATCTTCTTCATGCTAGCTCATGAAGTACTTGTTTGATGAAAGGAGTGACTTCCTTGATTCACGTGCATTTTGATGTAAGTTGCCGTCGTGAACTCGAGAAGGTTTGTTTTTGCCTCCTCTGGAACCATCCCAAGTCAGTTATGCACGTGCGAAGTATTCTGTGGTTTGATAGACTGATCATCTTCATTCCATATGTGTATCCTAGCACATCAAGCCACCGACTGATTTGTTCAAGGAGAAGGAGTATCTTCATAAGAGCTAATCCGGACTTATGAAAGAACTTCGATATCCTCGATGATGGCTCCCAACCAGAACTCGGTAGTGTTTTATTGTAAGACTACCATGTGGGCATGCTTGTCTGGAACAACGTGTTCACATGTTTGTAGCAGAACCAGCTCATGTTTTGGAGCTTGCTATCGTAGTTCATTTCCTGAGAATCTCGCAACGTCATCTCGTCGATTTGTGTTGCAAACTTTCATTTTTCTTCCTAGACTTGATGAGTCTGGAATATCCTGACACCAACCAGGTCTGAGTCTCAGGCAGATATGATGGTTGGAACATTTCCCAAGAACTATAATATTGGTCCCTCGATAACCGGTAAAGTGGATGTCGTGGCCAACACACCCAGCCGGAAGACCTATTATTGTAGTATCCTGGTTGAGGAAGTTGGCCACCTCCCCATAAGGATTTCGTAGGATTTACCTCCGTAACTGTTCCTTATGGATTCTATTACTCCCGAAGTCCGACCTTTTACTTGATGTTCTAGATATCAAACAATATCTATGGGTGTATTACGCTAGCACATTAAGGAGAACATTAGAAGCGGAGTGCTAAATGTCTCTCGGTCGTTCATCCAGATTTTATTTGCTTGGCCTCGCTAAGGTGAAATCTGAGAAAGTGTTATCCTCCTTCGCATCTGCATCCTCCATCACCATTCATCATGGTAGCAAGTTGTGTTGCCAGGATCCTTGACACGGATGTTGGTAAAACTTTGATGAATATGGAAATGCTCAAGTTCTTGAGAGCACGCACAAGCTCTACGTGTTATCATCGGCACTAACCGAGGTTGCTCTCAGTTTCCTCGGCAATGCTATGATCTTTCAAACATAGAATCCACTCTCTTTTGTTGGGTTCTTCCCCAGTTACCAGAATCATTCCAGCATTTGCATTTTTGTTCCCAGCTTGCACCACCAATGTGCCATTCTACCATGGGTCTCTTCCATCTCCGGTGATGAGGAAATTCATCCATTACGTTGTCTTCAACAAGGTAATCCACATCATCCAAGTCCGAGTATGCCATTCTACCGACCCCCTCCAAACGATCATTGTGAATTGCCTTATGCTGGTATGAAGAGTTTCAATGATCTCCGAATCAAAAGTAATTCTTTTTGCCACTTAAGGAAATATCTCTACGAGTCACCTTTCCTAAGGTGTATCGTTATGGTATTAAGACAATTCAACTCCTCGCTACGTTAACAATCGATTACCACCTTCTTAAGTGTGGAATTATTGTCTACCTGGTGAACCTTCGTCATCCATTTCTTTCCACCCCTCTTGATGTGTATCTCGTGTCTCACCCGAGAGATGGTTCTAAGTCTCATTCCGTGAGTTAGTCCTGAGTTGTTCGACCTTCGAGAAGACCGATCCTTTTAGAGTTTTCCTTTCCTCTTCTTGTCATGATTAGCTGAAGTTCTCAGAGCAAGACGACAAGACAAAGATGGTGTTCAAATCAACGTTCATTTGAAGTGCAACCTGGATCGTGAAGATTGTGCTAGTTTGCGTTCCCCTTTCACCTTACCCTACGCTTGAATCTCGAGATGAGATTCTTGTTTAGTGGGGGTGAGTTGTCACATCCCTAGCTTCAGGCTTTGCTCTAGGTTAGCTTCATGTGTGCATCATGTCCATATTTTTGAAACTTGAATTGAGGAATATTGGAAGCCTCAAAACCCTAAATAAAAGAGGGGCAAAAACCCTAGAAATCTTATTCATTGCTCCAAATGGCTCTTCTTAAATGTTTGATAATTTTTGGCAAGGGTTCTGGTCCCAACCAAAATATTGAACATTTTTAAGGATTTATTTTTGGGACTTTGAATTTAAATCATAGCTATTTGAATTGGACTTATATCTACTGTTAAATAAATATAGGTCCAATAATTCTGAAATATTTTTGTGGAGCATTGTTTTAATTCCTTTAGCTCCTAAAAATATTGTCAGAAGCAAAATAAATTGAATTGGTTTCAAAACCAAATTCAAAACAAACCTGCAAAATAGAAAACAGAGTTAAAACATAACAGAGAACAAAAAAAAATAAAAAAAGAGCAAGCCCACCTGGCCTTACCTGCAGCCCCACCTAGCGCCCCATCTGGCCCAGCTCCCCCAGCCGGCCCAGCCCACCTCCTCCCCCTTGTCCTCTTCCTCCTCTGCCAGGAGGACGAACAGAGGCGAGGCGTGGCGCGCGCCGACGCTGCCTCGGCCACCTCCTGCTTCCCCCTGGCCACCTCCTGCTTCCTCTCGTCGCCCTGGACCCCGTCCGCGACGCCACGCACCCCCCCCAGGCCTCTCACTCTCTCCCCGAGCTCCTCTCCTCCTCTGGCTCTCTCGCGCGCAGCCACCGAACACACCCGCCGCCGCCGACGAGCTTCCCCGTGGCCACCGGCCACCCCTAGCCTCGCCGATGCGCCCAGGAGCTCCCCCTCGACCCCTCCTTCCTCCCCACCGAACCACGGCCCTACGGACGCGCCACAACGCCGCCGGCATCGCCGTTTCCATCGCCGGCCGCCGAGGATCTTCACCGTCAATTCGCCACCATCGTCGCTTCCCCGAGCTCGCTGACCCTCCCTGCACGATCCCCGTGAGTCCCTGCTTCGTTTCCCCCTAACCCCAAGCCCGATTTCGAGCTCTAGCCGCCCCCTCTACCGGAGCCGAGATGCTCCGCCGCACGGACTCGTCGCCGGCGAAGCCCCGGTGACCAAACGGCCCCGCGCGTGCGTCCGTTGCACTCGCAACAACCCGTGGAGCAACGCTAGCGTGGCAGCTAGCTCGTTTGCAAGCCGTAGCGCTAACCCCGCACCCACCCGAGCTCCGGCCGCCGCCTCGGGCTCCATTCCGGCGAACCCCGGCCACCCCCGCACCTCCCGTTGGCCCCCCTAGATGCGCACGGGCACGGGCTACCCTCTGGTGCCCTTGGCTTGGCCCAAAACCCCTCGCAGCGCCACTCCGGCGAGCTTCCGCCGCAGTTTTGGTCGTCGCCGGCCGAACTCCGGCGACTGCCGACGTGGCACGCCTAATTAGCACTAATGACGCCTAAACACCCCCCACAGCCACTGACAGTGGGCCCCGTAGTGGGTCAAAGCCCGGGTCAACGCGGGATTAGCCCCTGTGTCACTGACGTGTGGACCCCACACGTCAGGTTTGACCCGAGCCAGCCCTGTTGACCTGCTGACGTCACTGTGACGTGGGGCTGACGCAATAAGTATTTTCTGGATTTAAAAATAATCAGGAAATTCCAGAAAATAGCTAAATCTTCAATAAATCATAGAAATTCAACCGTAACTCCAAATTAAATAATTTATATATGAAAAATTATCAGAAAAATTCAAGGAATCCATCTATACCATTTTCATGCATGTTAGAACAACTTATAGGTGCTGTTTAGCACAAATCATATAAAGGGCATTTAAATAATCACATATGGAGTTTGAATTTGAATCTTGGATTCAAACCAACTTCATTTAATCTGGTTTTAGGTGCATTAGCCCAAAACACATTCATTTTGCCATGTCATGATCATGCATCATATTGTGCATTGCATTGATTGTGTTCCTTTCTGTGTTGCCGGTATTTGTCCCCTCTCGATAGACGTGATACCGATGACGTGATCGTTGACACTGATGAAGACTCAATGTTATCTTCAGAAGTGCCAGGCAAGCAAAACCCCCTTGTTCATTCCGATACAATCCTACTCTCTCGCTCCTGCTCTCTTTTACTGCATTAGGACAACATCGATTCATCTGTTACTTGCTGCGGTAGCTGAACCCCTTTATCCTTTGCATGACCTGTCATTCCATAGTAAATAGATGAAACCCACTAGCATGAGTAGGAGTTGTTTGAGCCCTAATGTGCCTACTCATACATGCTTGTTTGTCATGCCTGCTACTGCTTAGAGTTGAGTCAGGTCTGATTCATCGGGGATGAATCAGAGGCGTGTGAACATGTCCCCATGTGTGTGAGCTAAGTGTGTGAACACGTTTTGGTAAAGGTAGCGGTGAGAGGCCATGTAGGAGTACATGGTGGGTTGTCTCATTGCAGCCGTCCTTAGGAACTGAGTTCTGTGTTTGTGATCCATGACCAGCTACTACCACACATTGGAATGCTTAAGTGCCCCTCTCGACTTATTAATCAACATGATCTCTGTCCAGGAGTTGCAACTAGTTTCTGGTGTTTGTAGGTAGTGTTACTAGTCTACCAAGTGGCACCCGGTACAGGTGGGCTTGGGACAGACTAGGCACCGTGGCATGGTGTACCAAGTGGCACCCGGTTGGTGGGCTTGGGAACCCTGCACACATCGTTTGGGGCCGTGAGCGACACCACGGCCGGATCTCCTTGCGGATGGAACCCGAATAGGCGATAAACCTGGACTAGAGACTTGTTCGGTTAGTCAGGTCGTGGCCGACTCCCTCGCCCGGTTTCCGCTTGAAGGTTGCCGAGGTACATGACGTGTACAGGGCGATAAGTGGCGAAAGCGTGTGTGAAGAAGTACACCCCTGCAGGGTTATCATCATCTATTCGAATAGCCGGATTCATCGGATATGGAAACGTGGACCCCTTATATCAGTTCATAGACAAGTGAAAGTGGATACTCTAAAATACGCAAGATAAGCGTGAGTGCTATGGATGGCGTTCTCGTAGGGAGACGGGAGCGGATCCATAGTGGTGTATTGGTTGGTGAATATGTGGACTCGTGTGCGCCACCTCAAAAGAGTCGCTTGCAGTCGTAGTTCAGGATAGCCACCGAGTCAAAGCTGGCTTGCTGCAGTCAAACCCTACCATCCCCTTTGTTGATAATGATGCATATGTAGATAGATCTGATGTAAGTCTTGCTGGGTACATTTGTACTCACGTTTGCCTATTTTATGTTTTTGCAGAGAGACTTCAGTCTCACTAGTAGTTCCGCTTGGACTTCGACGTTTAGCTTGATACCTCAGCTACGATCTTGTGCCCTCGGCAGGATCTGATAGATAGTCAGGCTTCTCAGCCTTTTTCATTTATAGATGTCTGTACTCAGACATGATAGCTTCC
>NW_025230135.1:6169-16271 GCF_018294505.1 Triticum aestivum | reverse complement strand
CAGGGCATCCAGACGAGGAGGGGAGAGGCAGGCAGGCAGGCGAGCTGGTGGCGTGGCGCGGTGGCGCGCGCGCGCGCCGGGCACACTCCCCTCCCTCTGTCGAGGACGAAGACGACAGAGGAGGAGGCGGGCTGGGCCGCCTACTGGCTGGGCTGGCCAGCTACTGCTGGGCTGCACAGGGAGGAGCCCCAGGTAAACTTCTCCTTCTTTATTTATTTTTGTTTTCTAATTTCTGTCATTTGTTTTGATTTAAATAAAATATTAAATCATTTTATTACCTTATGCCAATTTTTGCAGGAGCTAGATATATTATTCCAGAGCTCCCCAACAGGTGGCATAATTCTTGGACATGTATTAATATATATAACTAATATATTTCCAATGCAAATAGTTATGCATTAATTCCAAATGCCCAAAATAAATACCTATGAGCTCTTAAAAATATTGGTTTGATTTTTATCTCTGTCCAATATTTTCAGAGAGCAACATGAGCATTTTCTTGGACCAATTTGGAGAAATTTTTATTTGGGTCATTTTCAAAATGATTCTGAGGGTTTCACAAATCCCCATTCCAAGTTTCTGATGAAAGAGTAAACATGATGCAACACTCTAATGCATGACTAGCTAGGGTGTGACAACTCACCCCCACTCAAAAGAATCTTGTCCCGAGATTTGGGTTCCTCCGGGAAGAAGGCGGGATACTCGAGTCGAAGACGATCCTCCCTTTCCCAAGTTGCTTCATCCTCAGAATGGTGCGACCATTGTACTTTGAGAAACTTGATATTATGACGTCGGGTGGTACGTTCAGCCTGATCGAGGATACGAATGGGGTACTCTCGATATGTAAGATTATCTTGGAGATCAAGCTTTTCGTGGTCCACTCCACGGATAGGATCCGAGAAGCAACGCCTGAGTTGAGAAACGTGGAAGACATCGTGGAATCTGGAGAGGTGCGGAGGTAGTTCCAACTGGTAGGCAACTTCTCCTCGTTTGGCGAGAATGCGAAAAGGTCCAATGTAACGAGGAGCCAATTTGCCTTTGATACCGAAACGATGGGTTCCCTTCAGAGGGGTGACCCGAAGATAAGCCTTCTCGTCAACCTCGAAAGTCATAGCCTTATGTTTTCGGTCATATTGACTCTTTTGACGAGATTGGGCTGTTTTCAACTTTTCACGAACGATACGAACTTGTTCTTCTGCTTCCTGAATCATATCCGGGCCAAAGAATTGTCTTTCCCCGGTCTCTGACCAGTTAAGGGGAGTTCGACACCGTCGTCCATAAAGAACTTCAAAAGGGGCCTTACCCAAGCTAGATTGATAGTTGTTGTTGTAAGCGAATTCGGCAAATGGAAGGCACTTCTCCCAGTCCATTCCGAATGAGATAACAGAGGCTCAAAGCATGTCTTCTAGAATCTGGTTGACGCGTTCCACTTGACCACTCGACTGAGGGTGGAAGGCGGTGCTAAAGGAGAGACGGGTTCCCATAGCATTTTGGAAACTTTCCCAAAATCGAGAGGTGAAAAGACTTCCTCGATCCGAGTTAATTTCCAAAGGAACACCATGGAGGGACACTATTCGGGAGATGTATAAGTCTGCCAGCTGACTAGCGGTTATACTCTCACGAACAGGTAAGAAATGGGCTACTTTGGAAAGACGATCGACAACGACGAAAATAGCATTATTCCCTCTCTTGGTCCTGGGAAAACCGGTAATGAAATCCATACCAATTTTATCCCATTTCCATTCAGGAATAGCTAAGGGTTGAAGGGTGCCAGCAGGCCGTTGATGCTCTGCTTTTACACGGTGACAGACGTCGCAATTAGCAATATACTGAGCAATTTCTCTCTTCATCCTAGTCCACCAGAACCTCTGGCGTAGGTCCTGATACATCTTAGTACTACCGGGATGAATGGTGACAGGAGATTCATGAGCTTCCTTAAGGATCAATCGCCTCAGGTTTCGCACTTTGGGAACCACTAGTCGATTCTCGAAGTATACGACCCCTTGATTATTAATGGAGAAGCAATTCGCAATTCCTTTCTGGATGTTTCTCTTGATGCGGGAAATTCCCGGATCTACCTTCTGTGCTTTGATAATCTGATCCGTAAGGGTAGGTTTTGCCACCAAGGTCGAAAGAAAACCTTGAGGAACAATGTGAAGGTTAAGCTTCCGAAATTCCTCATGGAGAAGCGGTTGACTTTGTTGTAACATCAGGTTGTTACAATAAGATTTACGACTTAGCGCATCAGCCATGACATTGGCTTTCCCTGGGGTGTAGGTTATTCCTAAGTCGAAGTCTGTGATCAACTCAACCCAACGTCTTTGCCTGAGATTCAAATCCGGTTGGGTGAAAATGTACTTCAGACTTTGGTGATCAGTGAATATTTCGCAACGATTACCGAGGAGGTAATGTCGCCAGGTCTTGAGTGCATAGACTACGGCTGCAAGCTCTAGATCATGAGTAGGATAATTCTCCTCATGTGGGTGCAATTGCCGTGAAGCGTAGGCAATTACGTGTCGATCTTGCATGAGAATGTAACCTAGTCCTTGTCGCGAGGCGTCGCAGTAGATAACAAAGTCCTTGGAGAAGTCTGGGGGTACCAGTATGGGAACAGAGGTCAGGCGTCTTTTCAGTTCCTGAAAGTTGTGCTCACATTGTGGAGTCCATTCGAACTTCTTGTCTTTCTTGAGGAGTTCGGTTAGAGGTTTAGCAACCTTGGAGAAGTTCTCGACAAAGCGACGACAATAGCTCGCTAAGCCCAGAAAACTCCGAACTTGCTTGACCGATTCAGGTGGAGTCCAATTAAGGACGGCTTGAACTCGCTCAGGGTTAACAGCAATACCTTTACCAGATATTACATGACCCAGATAGGTCACTTCTGACAACCAAAATTCACATTTAGAAAATTTGGCATAAAGGCGATGCTCTCGAAGTTTCTTCAACACTAGCCTTAGATGTTCGGCATGTTCCTCCTCGTTCTTGGAGTAGATGAGTATATCATCGAGGTAAACCACGATGAATTTATCCAAATACTCCATGAAGATTGAGTTCATTAACCGAGAAAAGGTGGCTGGAGCGTTGGTTAAACCGAAGGACATGACGGTGTACTCGTATTGGCCATAACGAGTAACAAAGGCCGTTTTAGGAATGTCCCCGTTTCTGATTTTGATTTGATGGTAGCCCAACCTCAAATCCATCTTGGAGAAGACTGAGGATCCAGCGAGCTGATCATACAGGTCGTTGATCCTGGGAAGCGGATATTTGTTCTTGATTGTGACCAAATTGACAGGTCGGTAATCTACGACCATCCGGTCCGTACCATCCTTCTTGTTGACGAATAGGACGGGGCAAGCCCACGGAGATGAGCTAGGGTGGATGAAACCCTTTTTCAAGGACTCATCGAGTTGTTTCTTAAGCTCGGCTAGTTCTAGTGGTGCCATCTTATAAGGTCTTCTAGCAATCGGAACGGTTCCTGGGATGAGGTCTATTACGAACTCAACATCCCTGTCAGGTGGAACACCTGGCAATTCCTCTGGGAAGACATCCGGGAAGTCACGGACTACCGAAACGTCCTCAAGGTCTGGCAAAGGGCTGGCGTTAAGAGAATATAATTGTCGCTTGGCTAGTCGGGTTAAGACATTGACTATCTTGCCCGAAGGATGGGTGAGTTGAACAGTCCTAGAGAAGCAATCAATTTGGGCATGATGAGCCGACAACCAGTCCATACCCAGAATGATATTAATATCTGAAGATTTAAGGGCTATCAAAGATGCGAGGAAAACAAGTCTGTCGACTTGGATTTCATTTCCATGGCTTACTCTAGAAGTTTGCCATTTGGATCCCGGAGTTTGAATTACCATAGAGGTTGGCATATCACCGAATGCGACGTTATGCAAACGAGCATAATTTTCAGATATAAATGAATGGGAGGCTCCTGTATCGAAAAGAACAGATGCCGGGTGGCAATTAACAAGAAGCGTACCGAGAACGACGTTGGGATCCTCTTGAGCTTCTTCGGCCAAGATACAGTTGACATGGCCACGTGAAGCGGTGACTGGCTTGGCGTGGAATACTTTTCCTGTCGGCTTGCCACGGCCAACAGCTTTAGCAGACTGGTTGGGGTTGGTCTGGGGACACTCACGCATATAGTGACCAGATTCCCCACACTTGAAACAAGTCACGGAACTGGTACGTGGAGGAGCATTTTTGGTTGGACCCCCATAGGGCTTGGCTGGAACAGACTGTTGAACAGGGCGAGGCGCCTGGAAAGATGGCCTCGGTGTGAACCTGGGTGGCAGGGCGGTGTTGGGCACCCACACGCGGCGCTTCTGAGGACCAGCACCGGATGAGGAACCCATGTCATGGCCATGCTTGCGTGTTGCGTCATAGTCAGTCTGACCAGTTTCAGCACTGATGGCTTTGTTGACAAGTTTCTGAAAAGATGTGCACTCATGCAGACGGAGGTCGCGGCGAAGCTCAGGACTAAGGCCCTTACGGAACCTTGCTTGCTTCTTGGCATCAGTAGAAACTTCCTCAGTTGCATAACGTGCGAGGTTACCAAACTCCCTGCTATAAGCATCCACTGAAAGTCGGCCCTGAGTGAAACTGCAAAATTCCTCACGTTTACGGTCCATGAGACCCTCCAGAATGTGATGTTCACGGAAAGCCTCACTGAATTCAGCCCAAGTAGTGACATGGTCCGCTGGGCGCATAGCTCCATAATTCTCCCACCATAGACTGGCGGGGCCTTCAAGATGATATGCAGCAAAGGTGACCTTGTCAGCCTCCGCTACCAGCGCGGAACGCAGTTTGTGAGAGATACTGCGAAGCCAGTCATCAGCGTCGAGAGGCTCGACGGAGTGGTGGAACGTGGGTGGATGTAATTTGATGAAATCACTGAGTGACACCACGTTAGACCTCTGATGGTGTGCTGTGTTCTGTTCGATACGCTCCAACAAACGGTTGGTCTCCCGCTTGTTTCTCTCAGCTTCCATCATTACCTCGGCTAGGGAAGGAGGATGAGGCAGATTTGCTTCCCTGACTTCACTGCCTTCGGCCTGCTCTTGAGGAGTAGGGTTAGTGCGCGTGTTGACCATCCTAGGTAAACAAGACAATGATTTAGCCAGGATGATAAAATTCCGACATAGGATACAAAATGTAAGGAATAACTCGAAATGCAGGATGATCATCCGTATGACATGGTAGATACAGAAACTGCTTCTTTATTCCATCGTCATACACACCATACAGGGTTTAGTACAAGACCAAACAAAGTACTATTACGGTGAAAAGAGGATTACAACTCATCGGAGGCATCCCAAGCTCCTATACATTATTTTTCTACACCTCCGGAAGGCGATACAAACTAGGTCATATCCCACGAGTCACGCAGGACGATAGACGACACAGCTAACACGAACAAGTGATACTACTACTAACTCAGACCGATCCGTAGTAGTCCTCGTAGAAGTCACCTCCATAGCCTGGAAGCTCAACATGATCATCCGGAAACAGACGATCTCGCGGAGCTTGTGGACCATAGGGGCTAGGATGAGGTCTTGGACCAACATACGGTGGCCTGCGGGGACCGCGAGGTGGGGTGATGCCTCCTACATCACGCCAACCCATCACGTCTGGCAGAGCAGATCTCACAGGATAGAGATCGCGCATATCCGAATATCCAGCTTGCACCGCCGGTGCAAACCGAGTCAAAGTGGCCCAGTGGTCAGCACGGGTATTGAAGAGCTCTAACCTCAAGGCCCGATTTTCACGGTCCTTATCCTCGAGCATCTCAGCAGTGGTGCGAGTCCGTGAATCCTCCTGGGTGGGGTCAGCATAGATAGCCTGGAGATACCCTTGTGCTCCCGGAAGTGATCCTGGCATATACCGGAAATCAGAGTCCCGAAATAGTCCAGATCTGACTCGCATGATGGTCATCATAGAGTAGGCGGCGTCCTGCACAGCCATCTCAATAGTAACCCCGAGTCCATAGGAGCAGTGAAGGGGCTCGGTGGACCCAGGATAAGATGGAAATATCCTGACAGTGCAGAGATACTGGCTTTGATTAAAGTCTCGGAATTGCTCTTCGACCGTGTACTCAGGATACCAACGGTATCCAGCCTCAGTCATTACCCTGACCAACATGGCAGTATGGCCGGGTACATCTAGGCATCGAGTCAGGCGAACCACTTGATTGAGGTTGCGAGTGGCCATCTGAAAGCACAATCATAATGCAAAGGCATTAGAATTTCTAGCAAAATTTCGGCAGCATAACAGCTGTAAATGCTCAAGAAGGATTTTGAGACATTTGACAAAGGATTTCATACACACTCAACATCATCATATCAAAGTTCTGAAACCATCCTAACAGCATAACGTGGTAGAAGAACTGAACTAGGCTTGTATCCATCAAACCTGTAAGGTACTACTGATTAGTAACACGTGATCCTGATAGAGAGAATAGATCCTAATTCCTTAACCCCCGGTGGAAGAATAGACTGACTCAGATCAGAATGTTATAAGATAAAGGAGTAAAAAGAGCCTTACATTCCAACCCACAAACAATTCCCCTACATATAACTAAAGAATTTCTAGACTCAACATCGACCAGTTTGGCTTGGAGAACCTACAGGCAGTCCGGCTCTGATGCCAACGCTGTCAGGACCCCGACTCGATGTCACATCGATCTAGCCGGTAACACCTCATATCACTATGCGGCCTCACGCACGGTATCCCCACGGGTGTCGCCTTACCCTTGCCCGGGACCGTTTGCGCCTTTTGGCTCACGTATATGATAGTGTCGCTAGCATCCATATGATAAGGAGCCCGGGCTGACATGACTAGTCGTAAACCCAAAGTGGCACAGACTTACAGGGACAGGCATCCATGACCCAGCTTCGAACGTGTCGGTCATCAGCAAGTGGGTCCGGGCTGTAGCACTGGGCTAGCAGGACTCCGGTAAACCGGGCTGTAGCGGGCTAACAGGACTCCGGTACTCAATGCGTGACATTTCCCCGAAGGGACAGACACAGGAACGAAGAAGGACACATGCCGGCCAGCCTAAGTGTTCCAGAGCAGTAGCAAGCTACCATGGCTCAGCGGTAACACTAGGAGACATTTCCCGGTAAGAGAGGCTACTAAAGATAAACAACTAGATAGTCAGATCCCACACATACCAAGCATTTCAATCATACACACAATATGCTCGATATGTGCAAATACAACGAAGCATCACAACATGACTCTACGACACAAGTACTTTATTTAAGGCTTATGGAGCCATACATAACATACACAAAGGTACGGGTCTCACGACCCAGCATTCAAGTCATACAGTCATACAAACCAGCAGCGAAAGTAACTTGTCTGAGTACAGACAACTAGTAAAATAAAAGAGGCTTGGAAAGCCTAGCTATACTACATGGTCCTTCACAAGCTCAGGATCACCACCTGGGCCTTTAGCCTACTCGTTGATGTCAACGTCTACGTAGAACCCATCAGAAGGGGTTGCAGCGTCTTCTGTAAAATGTAAATTATAGCAACATGAGTACAAAGGTACTCAGCAAGACTTACATCAGATCCTACATACATGCATATTATCAAGAAGGGTTGGTGGAGTTATTGCAGCAAGCCAGCTTTGACTCTTGGCTAGACTATCCTACGATACTCCAACTTGAAATGGTTTTGCGCACACGAATCCACTACTCACCACTTCAATACACTACCGAGGATCCACCTCCGTCTCCCTACGGAAGAGCCATCCTCGACACTCACACTTATCTTGAGGCTTTTAGCAGTTTCCATTTACTTGGCTATGAACTGTATAGGCAACCAAGTAGTCCTTTACCGCGGACGCGGCTATTCGAATAGATCATGATAACCCTGCAGGGGTGTACTTCTTCATACACGCTCTCACCACTTACCGTCGTTTACACGACATGTACTCGGCAACCTTCAAGCGGAAGCCCAACGTGGGTGTCGGCCACGACCTACCTAACCACCTAAGCCTCCAGTCCAGGTTTATCGCCTATTCAGGTTCCATCCGCAGGGAGTCCGGCCGAGGTTTCCCATACGGCCCCGAACGATGTGAACAGGGTTCCCGAGATACCTAACGCGTATTCGGTACATCGTGCCACGTACCTACCGCATCACAGCCCACCCCTACGGTCAGCGCTGTCCACGGCCTCCAGTAGGCTACAAACACCAGAAACTACTTGCAACTCCTGGACGGAGAACTAGGGTGAATAAGAAGCCGAGAGGGTCCATTGGTTTCGGGCCCAATGCATGGTAGTAGCTGATTCTTAAATCACACATATAGATCTCAGTGCTTAAGGTCGGCTTCAATGAAACAACCCACCATGTACTCCTACATGGCCTCTCATCGATACCTTTACCAAATCGTGTTCACCACACCACTCTCATTACCGACATAATCATTTCACTCTAGCCCATCACCCAGATGAACCAGACCTGACACGACTCTAAGCATAGCAGGCATAGCAAGGTAGGAACAACACATACATATGGCCCAATCAACTCCTACACATGCTAGTGGGTTTCATCTAGTTACTGTGGCAATGACAGGTCATGCAGAGGAAGTGGGTTCAACTACCGTAGCACACAGCAGTTTGAAACGCATTGTCTTAATGCAGTAAAAGAGAGCAGGAGCGAGAACATGGGATTGTATCGATATGATCAAATGGTTGGTTGCTTGCCTGATGGTTCGATGCACTGATACGGTTCTTCGTTAGGGTAATCACGGTACTCCTCGGAGGCAGAACCTATCGCAAAGGACACCGATACACAACCATCACCAAACAATGTGCAACAATATGATGCATGCATGAAACATGGCAATATGAGTGTGTTGGGCTAATGCAACTAAGACCAGAAGGGTTTGAACCAATTTGAATCAAAGATTCAAATTTCAAACTCAAACATGGCCTTTTAAAGTGCTTTTCCTTGTTCTGCATTAAACATCAAGTTAACTTGTTTAGTCATGCATGAAAATAGTACAGATGGATAGATTGGATTTTTCTGATCATTTTACATATATAATTTGTCTGATTTGGAGTTACAGAATAAACGTTATGAATTTTTGAAGTTTAAATTATATTCTGGAATTTCCTGATTTAATTTAAATCCAGAAATATATATATTGCGCCAGCATGACGTCAGCACGACGTCAGCGGTCAACTGCGGCTGGCTGGGGTCAAACCTGACGTGTGGGGTCCAGACGTCAGTGACAGGGGGGTTTAACAGAGGTTAGTTTAATCCTAATTAAGGGTTAGTGGCGCTGGGGCCCACTGGTCAGTGTCAGGGGGGTTAATTAACAGTGATTAGCACTAAGCTAACCACCTGGCCGACGGGGCCCACGCGTCAGCGACTCTGGGGGGGTCAAACCCCAGGTCGGACAAGTCAAACCCGCCGGCGGTTAGTCACCGGCGAGGTCCGCGGCGTACATGTGCCCCGGGTTTCCTCTGTGGTGCTCCAAACGGCGTGCGGCTAGGTGCGTTGGAAAGCTAGCTCGATGGCGCGTCGGGCGGTGGCCGTGGCTGGGCCTGGGGTGGCCGGAGTCGACGGCGGCGAGCTCGGCTGCGGCCGCCGGGGTTCGGTCGTGCACGGAAACGTGGTTGGAGCTCGAAGGCGAGCGAAGCAAGGCGCTAGGGATGCTCTACGGGGCCTTACGAACTTGTTGGACTCGCCGGGGTGACCAAATGGTCACCGGAGCTGCGTCGACGGCGAGCTCGGCGACGGCGGAGGTTCGGCCGTGGTGGGAAACGGAGTTACGGCGCGGGAACGAGGGGGAGAAGAGAGGGAAACAGTGGCGGAGCTCACCGCGGTTGCAGCGGGCGTCGAAGCGGGCTCGGGGACGCACTGGAGACGGCGAATCGACGGCGATAGTGGTCGGAGCCCGAGGAGGAAGACGATGGCGACGGCGGCTCCACATGGCGTCCGGCGTCTTGTGGCTTGACGGAGAGCTTCAGGGCGAGGGGGCGGAGCTCCTACGCGAGTCGGGAAGGCGAGGGGAGGCCGGTGGCGGCGGCTATGGCGAACGGCGGCGATGGGTGCGTTCGGACACGGGAGAGAGAGAGCGAGGGAG
>NW_025230135.1:4851-5766 GCF_018294505.1 Triticum aestivum | reverse complement strand
AGGCAGGCAGGCAGGCGAGCTGGTGGCGTGGCGCGGTGGCGCGCGCGCGCGCCGGGCACACTCCCCTCCCTCTGTCGAGGACGAAGACGACAGAGGAGGAGGCGGGCTGGGCCGCCTGCTAGCTGGGCCGGCCAGCTACTGCTGGGCTGCACAGGGAGGAGCCCCAGGTAAACTTCTCCTTCTTTATTTATTTTTGTTTTCTAATTTCTGTCATTTGTTTTGATTTAAATAAAATATTAAATCATTTTATTACCTTATGCCAATTTTTGCAGGAGCTAGATATATTATTCCAGAGCTCCCCAACAGGTGGCATAATTCTTGGACATATATTAATATATATAACTAATATATTTCCAATGCAAATAGTTATGCATTAATTCCAAATGCCCAAAATAAATACCTATGAGCTCTTAAAAATATTGGTTTGATTTTTATCTCTGTCCAATATTTTCAGAGATCAACATGAGCATTTTCTTGGACCAATTTGGAGAAATTTTTATTTGGGTCATTTTCAAAATGATTCTGAGGGTTTCACAAATCCCCATTCCAAGTTTCTGATGAAAGAGTAAACATGATGCAACACTCTAATGCATGACTAGCTAGGGTGTGACACGCACAGAGCGGCCGAGTGGTGTTAAGGTGACCAACCAAGTGGCGACGCGCGGAGCGGCCGAGTGGTGATGAGGCGACCAACTGAGTGGTGACACGTGGGGGGCGAGTGGTGATGAGGTGATCAACCGAGTGGCGACGCGCGGAGTGGCCGAGAGGTGATGAGGTGACCAACCGAGAGGCGACGTGCGGGGCGGCCGAATGGTGATGAGGTGACCAATCAAGTAGCGACGCGCGGAGCAGCCGAATGGTTATGAGGTGACCAACCGAGTGGCGACGCCCCCGAGTGGCGATGCGCGGAGAGGC
>NW_025230135.1:0-3643 GCF_018294505.1 Triticum aestivum | reverse complement strand
ACCGAGTGGCGACGCGCGGAGCGGCCGAGTGGTGATGAGGTAACCAACTGAGAGGCAACGCACGGGGCGGCCGAGTGGTGATGACGTGACCAATCAAATAGCGACACGCGGAGCGGCCGAATGGTTATGTGGTGACCAACAGAGTAGCGAGGCCCCCGAGTGGCAACGCACGGAGCGGCCGAGTGGTGATGAGGTGATCAACCGAGAGGCAACGCGCGGGGCGGCCGAGTGGTGATGAGGCGACCAACCGATTGGCGACGTGTCAGGACCCCAACTCGATGTCACATCGATCTAGCCGGTAACACCTCATATCACTTTGCGGCCTCACGCACGGTATCCCCACGGGTGTCGCCTTACCTTTGCCCGGGACCGTTTGCGCCTTTTGGCTCACGTATATGATAGTGTCGCTAGCATCCATATGATAAGGAGCCCGGGCTGACATGACTAGTCGTAAACCCAAAGTGGCACAGACTTACAGGGACAGGCATCCATGACCCAGCTTCGAACGTGTCGGTCATCAGCAAGTGGGTCCGGGCTGTAGCACTGGGCTAGCAGGACTCCAGTAAACCGGGCTGTAGCGGGCTAATAGGACTCCGGTACTCAAAGCGTGACATTTCCCCGAAGGGACAGACACAGGAACGAAGAAGGACACATGCCGGCCAGCCTAAGTGTTCCAGAGCAGTAGCAAGCTACCATGGCTCAGCGGTAACACTAGGAGACATTTCCCGGTAAGAGAGGCTACTAAAGATAAACAACTAGATAGTCAGATCCCACACATACCAAGCATTTCAATCATACACACAATATGCTCGATATGTGCAAATACAATGAAGCATCACAACATGACTCTACGACACAAGTACTTTATTTAAGGCTCAGGGAGCCATACATAGCCTACTCGTTGATGTCAACGTCTACATAGAACCCATCAGAAGGGGTTGCAGCGTCTTCTGTAAAAAATGTAAATTATAGCAACATGAGTACAAAGGTACTCAGCAAGACTTACATCAGATCCTACATACATGCATATCATCAAGAAGGGTTGGTGGAGTTATTGCAGCAAGCCAGCTTTGACTCTTGGCTAGACTATCCTACGATACTCCAACTTGAAATGGTTTTGCGCACACGAGTCCACTACTCACCACTTCAATACACTACCGAGGATCCACCTCCGTCTTCCTACGGAAGAGCCATCCTCGGCACTCACACTTATCTTGAGGCTTTTAACAGTTTCCATTTACTTGTCTATGAACTGTATAAGCAACCAAGTAGTCCTTTACCGCGGACGCGGCTATTCGAATAGATTATGATAACCATGCAGGGGTGTACTTCTTCATACATGTTTCCACCACTTAGCGTCTGCACACGATATGTGCTCGGCAGACTTCAAGCGAAAACCGACGTGGGTGTAGACCACGACCTACCTAAACACTTAAGCCTCTAGTCCAGGTTTATCGCCTATTCAGGTTCCATCCGCAGGGAGTCCGGCCGAGGTTTCCCATACGGCCCCGAACGATGTGAACAGGGTTCCCGAGATACCTAACGGGTATTCGGTACACCGTGCCACGTACCTACCGCATCACAGCCCACCCCTACGGTCAGCGCTGTCCACGGCCTCCAGTAGGCTACAAACACCAGAAACTACTTGCAACTCCTGGACAGAGAGCTAGGGTGAATAAGAAGTCAAGCGGGGTCATATTTCAGGGCCCAATGCATGGTAGTAGATGTATCTTAAATCACACATACAGATCTCAGTGCTTAAGGTCGGCTTCAATGAAACAACCCACCATGTACTCCTACATGGCCTCTCATCGATACCTTTACCAAATCATGTTCACCACACCACTCTCATTACCGACATAATCATTTCACTCTAGCCATCACCCAGATGAACCAGACCTGACACGACTCTAAGCATAGCAGGCATAGCAAGGTAGGAACAACACATACATATGGCTCAATCAACTCCTACACATGCTAGTGGGTTTCATCTAGTTACTGTGGCAATGACAGGTCATGCAGAGGAAATGGGTTCAACTACCGTAGCACACACCAGTTTGAAACGCGTTGTCTTAATGCAGTAAAGGAGAGCAGGAGAGAGAACATGGGATTGTATCGATATGATCAAATGGTTGGTTGCTTGCCTGATGGTTCGATGCACTGATACGGTTCTTCGTTAGGGTAATCACGGTACTCCTCGGAGGCAGAACCTGCCGCAAAGAACACCGATACACAACCATCACCAAACAATGTGCAACAATATGATGCATGCATGAAACATGGCAATATGAGTGTGTTGGGCTAATGTAACTAAAACCAGAAGGGTTTGAACAAATTTGAATCAAAGATTCAAATTTCAAACTCAAACATGGCCTTTAAAGTGCTTTTCCTTGTTCTGCTTGAAACATCAATTTAACTTGTTTGATCATGCATGAAAATAGTACAGATGGATAGATTGGATTTTTCTGATCATTTTTCATATATAATTTGTCCAATTTGGAGTTACAGAATAAAAGTTATGATTTTTTGAAGTTTAAATAATATTCTGGAATTTCCTGATTTAAATTAAATCCAGAATTATATATATTGCGCCAGCATGACATCAGCATGACGTCAGTGGTCAACTGCGGCTGGCTGAGGTCAAACCTGACGTGTGGGGGCCACACGTCAGTGACAGGGGGGTTTAACAGGATTAAATTAATCCTAATTAGGGATTAGTGGCGCTGGGGCCCACTGTCAGTGTCAGGGGGGGTTAGTTAGTTTAACTGATTCGGTTAGTGCTAATCCTAATTAGCTACAGGGCTGGGCCCACCTGTCAGGGACACAGGGGGGTTCCTGCCGTGGTCAAGGTGGGTCAAACCCACCGGCGACATGACGCCGGCAAGGCCCGAGACGGCGGCGCGATGCGGGATCGCGCTACAGGGCACGGGCGAGGCCGTGCTTGGGCTCGTTGGAGAGCCCTTGCTCCCGCGCGTCGAACGGTGGTGGTGGCCGTGCCTGGGGTGGCCTGTACCATCGACGGCGACGACCGTGGCGGCTGCCGGAGCTCGGTTGAGCTCGGGGTCAAGGCTACAACGGCTGCGGGGATGCGGGGTTGGCACCTACGGCTTCTACGCGGTGCGGTGAGGGTGTGGGTGTGCTCGGTTGGGCGCTACGGTGACCGTGGCCACGACGGCGACATCGGCGGCGGCGTCGAGCTTCGGAGCTCAAGGGGGCGGCAGCTACAGGAGGCTAGGGACGACGGGGCAAGGGGGAATCGAATCAGTGGCTCACCGCGGAGCTGCAGGGATGGTTAGCGGGCTCGGGGACGGCCGGAGTGCAGCGAATCGACGGCGATGACCTCCGGTGGCCGAGGAGGGGAACGGCGACGTAGGCGGCGATGCAGGGCTTCCGGAGACCCGTGGATCGGTGGGGAGGAAGAGGGGGTCGAGGCGGAGCTCCTGAGCTAGTCGGGGGAGCGAGGGGTGGCCGGTGACGGCTGCTATGGCGAACGGCGGCGAGGGTGGTGTTCGGCCGTGTGAGAGAGAGAGCGAGGGAGAGGAGGGAGGAACTGAGGGAGAGTGAGAGAGAGCAGGGGGGAGGCGTGGCGTCGTCCGGGGCATCGAGCGAGGAGGGGAGGGCAGGCAGGCAGCCGAGCAGGTGG
>NW_025230134.1:15186-16278 GCF_018294505.1 Triticum aestivum | reverse complement strand
GCGCACCTTGGGGTTCAATAACTAAGGCAATCGCTTCGGGAGCCCAAAACGGTGAGTAATAATCCATGATAGGGGCCAGAATCGGCCAAAACTGCCAGTGTTGATGACCACACGTAAACGCACTCCAGTGTTCATTAATCGTGGAAATCACTCCCAGACACCAAAGCAGTGAGTAATAGTCCATGAAACACGCCAAAATCGGCCAAAACTGCCAGTGTTGATGATCGACACTTAAGCGCCCCTTCAGGTTCAATAACTATGGAAATCGCTTCGGGACCCCAAAATGGTGAGTAATAATCCATGAAACGGGCCAGAATTGGCCAAAACTATGAGTGTTGATGACCGACACATAAACGCACCCCAGTGTTCATTAATCATGGAAATCACTCTGGGACCCCAAAACAGTGAGTAATAGTCCATGAAACGGGCCAGAATCGGCCAAAATTGCCAGTGTTGATGACCGACGTGTAAGTGCACCTTGGGGTTCAATAACTGTGGAAATTGCTTCGGGACCCAAAACAGTGAGTAATAGTCCATGAAACGGGCCAGAATTGGCCAAAACTGCGAGGGTTGATGACCGACACGTAAACGCACCCCAGGGTTCATTAATCGTGGAAATCACTCAGGAACCCCAAAGCAGTGAGTAATAGTACATGAAACGGGCCAGAATCGGCCAAAACTGCCAGTGTTGATCACCGAAACATAAGTGCACCTTCGGGTTCAATAACTATGGAAATCGCTTCGGGACACCAAAATGGTGAGTAATAATCCAAGAAACGGGCCAGAATTCGCCAAAACTGCGAGTGTTGATGACCGACACATAAACGAATCCCAGTGTTCATTAATCGTGGAAATCACTCTGGGACCCCAAAACAGTGAGTAATAGTCCATGAAATGGGCCAGAGTCGGCCAAAATTGCCAGTGTTGATGACCGACACGTAAGTGCACCTTGGGGTTCAATAACTATGGAAATCGCTCTGGGACCCCAAAACGGTGAGTAATAGTCCATGAAACGGGCCAGAATCGGCCAAAACTGCCAGTGTTGATGACCGACACATAAGCGCACCTTGAAGTTCAATAACTATGGAAATC
>NW_025230134.1:13619-14033 GCF_018294505.1 Triticum aestivum | reverse complement strand
TGCCAGTGTTGATGACCGACGTGTAAGTGCACCTTGGGGTTCAATAACTGTGGAAATTGCTTCGGGACCCAAAACAGTGAGTAATAGTCCATGAAACGGGCCAGAATCGGCCAAAACTGCGAGGGTTGATGACCGACACGTAAACGCACCCCAGGGTTCATTAATCGTGGAAATCACTCAGGAACCCTAAAACAGTGAGTAATAGTACATGAAACGGGCCAGAATCGGCGAAAACTGCCAGTGTTGATCACCGAAACATAAGTGCACCTTCGGGTTCAATAACTATGGAAATCGCTTCGGGACACCAAAATGGTGAGTAATAATCCAAGAAACGGGCCAGAATTCGCCAAAACTGCGAGTGTTGATGACCGACACATAAACGAATCCCAGTGTTCATTAATCGTGGAAATCACT
>NW_025230134.1:8310-8635 GCF_018294505.1 Triticum aestivum | reverse complement strand
CTATGGAAATTGCTTCGGGACCCCAAAACGGTGAGTAATAGTCCATGAAACGGGCCAGAATCGGCCAAAACTGCGAGGGTTGATGACCGACACGTAAACGCACCCCAGGGTTCATTAATCGTGGAAATCACTCCCGAACCCCAAAGCAGTGAGTAATAGTCCATGAAACGGGCCAGAATCGGCCAAAACTGCCAGTGTGGATGACCCACACGTAAGCGCACCTTGGGGTTCGTTAATCGTGGAAATCACTCTGAGACCCCAAAACAGTGAGTAATAGTCCATGAAACGGGCCAGAATCGACCAAAACTGCCAGTGTTGATGACCG
>NW_025230134.1:7019-8233 GCF_018294505.1 Triticum aestivum | reverse complement strand
GTTGATGACCGACACGTAAACGCACCCCAGGGTTCATTAATCGTGGAAATCACTCCGGAACCCCAAAATAGTAAGTAATAGTCCATGAAATGGGCCAGAATAGGCCAAAACTGCCAGTGTTGATGACCGACACGTAAGCGGACCTTGGGGTTCAATAACTATGAAAATCGCTTCGGGACCCCAAAACGGTAAGTAATAATCAAAGAAACGGACCAGAATTGGCCAAAACTACGAGTGTTGGTGACCGACACGTAAACGCACCCCAGGGTACATTAATCGACGAAATCACTCCGGGACCCCAAAAGAGTGAGTAATAATCCATGAAAGGGGCCAGAATCAGCCAAAACTGCCAGTGTTGATGACCACACGTAAACGAACCCCAGTGTTCATTAATCGTGGAAATCACTCCCAGACACCAAAGCAGTGAGTAATAGTCCATGAAACACGCCAAAATCGGCAAAAACTGCCAGTGTTGATGATCGACACTTATGCGCACCTTCGGATTCAATAACTATGGAAATCACTTCGGGACCCCAAAATGGTGAGTAATAATCCAAGAAACGGGCTAGAATTGGCCAAAAGTGCGAGTGTTGATGACCGACACATAAATGCACCATAGTGTTCATTAATCGTGGAAATCACTCCGGGACCCCAAAATAGTGAGTAATAGTCCATGAAACGGGCCAGAATCGGCCAAAATTGCCAGTGTTGATGACCGACATGTAAGTGCACCTTGGGGTTCAATAACTATGGAAATTGCTTCGGGACCCCAAAACGGTGAGTAATAGTCCATGAAACGGGCCAGAATCGGCCAAAACTGCGAGTGTTGATGACCGACACGTAAAGGCACCCCAGGGTTCATTAATTGTGGAAATCACTCCGGAACCCCAAAACAGTGAGTAATAGTCCATGAAACGGGCCAAAATCGGCCAAAACTGCCAGTGTTGATGACCGACACGGAAGCGCACCTTGGGGTTCAATAACTATGAAAATCGCTTAAGGACCCCAAAATGGTAAGTAATAATCAAAGAAATGGACCAGAATTGGCCAAAACTACGAGTGTTGATGACCGACACGTAAACGCACCCCAGGGTTCATTAATCGTGGAAATCACTCCGGAACCCCAAAATAGTAAGTAATAGTCCATGAAATGGGCCAGAATAGGCCAAAACTGCCAGTGTTGATGACCGACACGTAAGCGGACCTTGGGGTTC
>NW_025230134.1:5827-7009 GCF_018294505.1 Triticum aestivum | reverse complement strand
ACTCCGGGACCCCAAAATAGTGAGTAATAGTCCATGAAACGGGCCAGAATCGGCCAAAATTGCCAGTGTTGATGACCGACATGTAAGTGCACCTTGGGGTTCAATAACTATGGAAATTGCTTCGGGACACCAAAATGGTGAGTAATAATCCAAGAAACGGGCCAGAATTCGCCAAAACTGCGAGTGTTGATGACCGACACATAAACGAATCCCAGTGTTCATTAATCGTGGAAATCACTCCGGGACCCCAAAACAGTGAGTAATAGTCCATGAAATGGGCCAGAGTCGGCCAAAATTGCCAGTGTTGATGACCGACACGTAAGTGCACCTTGGGGTTCAATAACTATGGAAATCGCTCTAGGACCCCAAAACGGTGAGTAATAGTCCATGAAACGGGCCAGAATCGGCCAAAACTGCTAGTGTTGATGACCGACATGTAAGTGCACCTTGGGGTTCAATAACTGTGGAAATTGCTTCGCGACCCAAAACAGTGAGTAATAGTCCATGAAACGGGCCAGAATCGGCCAAAACTGCGAGGGTTGATGACCGACACGTAAACGCACCCCAGGGTTCATTAATCGTGGAAATCACTCAGGAACCCCAAAACAGTGAGTAATAGTACATGAAACGGGCCAGAATCGGCCAAAACTGCCAGTGTTGATCACCGAAACATAAGTGCACCTTCGGGTTCAATAACTATGGAAATCGCTTCGGGACACCAAAATGGTGAGTAATAATCCAAGAAACGGGCCAGAATTCGCCAAAACTGCGAGTGTTGATGACCGACACATAAACGAATCCCAGTGTTCATTAATCGTGGAAATCACTCCGGGACCCCAAAACAGTGAGTAGTAGTCCATGAAATGGGCCAGAGTCGGCCAAAATTGCCAGTGTTGATGACCGACACGTAAGTGCACCTTGGGGTTCAATAACTTTGGAAATCGCTCTGGGACCCCAAAACGGTGAGTAATAGTCCATGAAACGGGCCAGAATCGGCCAAAACTGCCAGTGTTGATGACCGACATGTAAGTGCACCTTGGGGTTCAATAACTGTGGAAATTGCTTCGGGACCCAAAACAGTGAGTAATAGTCCATGAAACGGGCCAGAATCGGCCAAAACTGCGAGGGTTGATGACCGACACGTAAACGCACCCCAGGGTTCATTAATCGTGGAAATCACTC
>NW_025230134.1:4632-5410 GCF_018294505.1 Triticum aestivum | reverse complement strand
TGGCCAAAACTACGAGTGTTGGTGACCGACACGTAAACGCACCCCAGGGTTCATTAATCGACGAAATCACTCCGGGACCCCAAAAGAGTGAGTAATAATCCATGAAAGGGGCCAGAATCAGCCAAAACTGCCAGTGTTGATGACCACACGTAAACGAACCCCAGTGTTCATTAATCGTGGAAATCACTCCCAGACACCAAAGCAGTGAGTAATAGTCCATGAAACACGCCAAAATCGGCAAAAACTGCCAGTGTTGATGATCGACACTTATGCGCACCTTCGGATTCAATAACTATGGAAATCGCTTCGGGACCCCAAAATGGTGAGTAATAATCCAAGAAACGGGCCAGAATTCGCCAAAACTGCGAGTGTTGATGACCGACACATAAACGAATCCCAGTGTTCATTAATCGTGGAAATCACTCCGGGACCCCAAAACAGTGAGTAGTAGTCCATGAAATGGGCCAGAGTCGGCCAAAATTGCCAGTGTTGATGACCGACACGTAAGTGCACCTTGGGGTTCAATAACTTTGGAAATCGCTCTGGGACCCCAAAACGGTGAGTAATAGTCCATGAAACGGGCCAGAATCGGCCAAAACTGCCAGTGTTGATGACCGACATGTAAGTGCACCTTGGGGTTCAATAACTGTGGAAATTGCTTCGGGACCCAAAACAGTGAGTAATAGTCCATGAAACGGGCCAGAATCGGCCAAAACTGCGAGGGTTGATGACCGACACGTAAACGCACCCCAGGGTTCATTAATCGTGGAAATCACTC
>NW_025230134.1:882-1736 GCF_018294505.1 Triticum aestivum | reverse complement strand
CTATGGAAATTGCTTCGGGACCCCAAAACGGTGAGTAATAGTCCATGAAACGGGCCAGAATCGGCCAAAACTGCGAGGGTTGATGACCGACACGTAAACGCACCCCAGGGTTCATTAATCGTGGAAATCACTCCCGAACCCCAAAGCAGTGAGTAATAGTCCATGAAACGGGCCAGAATCGGCCAAAACTGCCAGTGTGGATGACCCACACGTAAGCGCACCTTGGGGTTCGTTAATCGTGGAAATCACTCTGAGACCCCAAAACAGTGAGTAATAGTCCATGAAACGGGCCAGAATCGACCAAAACTGCCAGTGTTGATGACCGGCACATAAGCGCACCTTGGGGTTCAATAACTAAGGCAATCGCTTCGGGAGCCCAAAATGGTGAGTAATAATCCATGATAGGGGCCAGAATCGGCCAAAACTGCCAGTGTTGATGACCACACGTAAACGCACTCCAGTGTTCATTAATCGTGGAAATCACTCCCAGACACCAAAGCAGTGAGTAATAGTCCATGAAACACGCCAAAATCGGGCAAAACTGCCAGTGTTGATGATCGACACTTAAGCGCACCTTTAGGTTCAATAACTATGGAAATCGCTTCGGGACCCCAAAATGGTGAGTAATAATCCATGAAACGGGCCAGAATTGGCCAAAACTGCGAGTGTTGATGACCGACACATAAACGCACCCCAGTGTTCATTAATCGTGGAAATCACTCAGGAACCCCAAAACAGTGAGTAATAGTACATGAAACGGGCCAGAATTGACCAAAACTGCCAGTGTTGATCACCGAAACATAAGTGCACCTTCGGGTTCAATAACTATGGAAATCGCTTCGGGACACCAAAAT
>NW_025230134.1:0-757 GCF_018294505.1 Triticum aestivum | reverse complement strand
GATCACCGAAACATAAGTGCACCTTGGGGTTCAATAACTGTGGAAATTGCTTCGGGACCCAAAACAGTGAGTAATAGTCCATGAAACGGGCCAGAATCGGCCAAAACTGCGAGGTTGATGACCGACACGTAAACGCACCCCAGGGTTCATTAATCGTGGAAATCACTCAGGAACCCCAAAACAGTGAGTAATAGTACATGAAACGGGCCAGAATCGGCCAAAACTGCCAGTGTTGATCACCGAAACATAAGTGAACCTTCGGGTTCAATAACTATGGAAATCGCTTCGGGACACCAAAATGGTGAGTAATAATCCAAGAAACGGGCCAGAATTCGTCAAAACTGCGAGTGTTGATGACCGACACATAAACGAATCCCAGTGTTCATTAATCGTGGAAATCACTCCGGGACCCCAAAACAGTGAGTAGTAGTCCATGAAATGGGCCAGAGTCGGCCAAAATTGCCAGTGTTGATGACCGACACGTAAGTGCACCTTGGGGTTCAATAACTTTGGAAATCGCTCTGGGACCCCAAAACGGTGAGTAATAGTCCATGAAACGGGCCAGAATCGGCCAAAACTGCCAGTGTTGATGACCGACATGTAAGTGCACCTTGGGGTTCAATAACTGTGGAAATTGCTTCGGGACCCAAAACAGTGAGTAATAGTCCATGAAACGGGCCAGAATCGGCCAAAACTGCGAGGGTTGATGACCGACACGTAAACGCACCCCAGGGTTCATTAATCGTGGAAATCACTC
>NW_025230133.1:12453-16282 GCF_018294505.1 Triticum aestivum | reverse complement strand
TTTTTTCCTCCTCGATCGCGGTTAGCAACTTGAACCTTTCATGCATGTGTGTCATTGATAAAATATGCATGTGTGTTGTTCATTGTTTAATTTCTATTGTTTATAGCTAGTTAGTTTAACAAATGCATGATGGTTAATTATATATTTTATATTATAATAATGCAGATGAATCGGCAATGGATGTACGGTAACCGACTATCCCGCGAGTTCACTACGGGTTTAAAAGATTTCCTCGTAGTGGCTAATGCGAACAAGCAGAAGGGTTTTGTTATCTGTCCATGTGTTGACTGTAAGAATCAAAAGGGTTACTCTTCCTCAAGAGAAGTTCACCTGCACCTGCTTCGGCACGGTTTCATGCCAAGCTATAATTGTTGGACCAAGCATGGAGAAAGAGGGGTTATAATGGAAGAAGATGAAGAAGGGGATGATTTCATCGATGAAAGCTATCTTGCTCATTTCGGTGATACTTTCATGGAGGATGCTGAAGGTGAAGGGGAAGGTGAAGGGGAAGGTGAAGGTGAAGAAGAGGCACGTGATGAGACCGTTGATGATCTTGGTTTAGGACCCGCCGCGGATCACGTCCAGGATCCTGAATTCTTGCTGGACCAAGGCGGCGTCCACCATGTCATGGTGTTATGCTAGCGGCGATTGGGAGGCGATCCGGGCTGCTAGGGTTTAACCATGACCTGATCATGGTGGCACCGGAACATGTGAGGTGAGCGCTGCCGGACTCGTCCGCCTCGCCATCACTGATGATTGCGTCGGCTGTGGCCACGTCCCTCTCCGGACGGCTGTGATGATGGAGGGAACCGCCATCACTACCAGGCTCTCCACCCATGGACGCATCGAGTCGTTGCTCGGGGCCAGCCCCCCGCTGTGCTAGATCGCGCATCGGCTTCAGCAGCCTGACCGTAGGGGTGAAGCAACAGCACACTCATACAGCCGGGATCAGGTCCGCCATTAAATTTTCCTGCGTGATGTGTAAGTAGACGATCTATTTGTAGTTTTTAGTATGCTAGATCGATTCAACAGAGCCAAACGCACGTATGTGCAAAGCTAGATCGTAAGCATACAGATAAGAAACTTGATTGATGTTCCCCACACGTACGTGATGCTCATGTTTCTCTTTATTTGTTTTTAATACTGACACAATTAGGCCTCCGTGTGATTGATGTACTTTTTCATGTCACAAGGAATTTGGTATGCATGAAGATTTGACTGTGGTTGGAAGAAATTGTTGAACAATTGTTAGTAGTCCATTGTAATCTCTGCCATTTGACGCCGATGGCAAACAAAAATGTTGTTAATAATTTTCTGTATTCAGCCATGAACCACATGTGATGGCACCGCCGCGAGATTCCCAAGGGCAGCATGGTCATGCACGAGTTGGACAAGAAGGAGAGGCTCATCAAGGCCAACCGCGTCCTCCACTCCTCCATGGCCGGCCCACACAACTCATACTCCGTCTTCAGCAGCTGTGCAAGAGAGATCGCGGTGACAAGTGAAATACAGAGATGATTGTACATCCTTGCTCCTTTTCTTCTTTCAGCATTACACACGTAGCAACACCATTCTCGCCATCCATCCCACAATGACAAGAGCCTTTCTGGAGCACAAACCAGGGCAATATCTTCCGCTTTTTGGTGCAGTAAAGTGGGGCAACAAAAACCACACTGAGGTTCTTCGAGAGATATGACTCAACCGAAGAAGTGTGGCGGCTTGGGTTTCTAGGACATCGAATTGTTCAACATAGCTTTGTTACCTTGGCACTTATGGTGCCTCATAACAGTAGCTGACTCTCTTTGTGCCTGTCACCTTAAATCTCTCTATTACCCAGACAATGATATTCTTAATGCCGAGCTGAGATCACATCCGTCTCAAGTATGGAGATCAATCTTGAAGGGAAGAGACGCACTCTCACATGGCATCATCAGGCGCATTGGGACCGGTGCAAATACACGAGTTTGGGCTGAGAATTGGATCCTGAGAGACTCGTCGATGAGGTCGGTAGCTTAGCTGGCCAGTAATCCTCCAACTCTCGTCAGCGAGTTGATTTACAGTATCTCGGTAGTATGGAGAGATGATAAGTTGCAACATTTTTTTCTCCCCTCGGCCAGGGATAATTTGCTAGGTCAGATAGGGGTGGCTTCTAATGGCGCGAGAAAAGAGAGGTGTTGGACATCCCTATGGAACACCAAAGTTGCTGGCAAGATCAAGTCTTTTCTTTGGAGATTGGCAAGGCATTCGTTGCCATCGGAGGATGTGAGACATCATCTTAATATGTGCAACACAGATTCTTGCCTGCTGTGTGGAGTGATGGCCCACAAGTATAGGGGATCTATCGTAGTCCTTTCGATAAGTGAGAGTGTCGAACCCAACGAGGAGCAGAAGGAAATGATAAGAGGTTTTCAGCAAGGTATTCTCTACAAGTACTGAAACAAATAATGGTGAAGTGTTATGTAGTCGACGTTCACATAACACCACTAAAGGCTAGACAACATACATCTTATCAAAATATCAAACGAATACGAAATTCACATGACTACTCATAGCAAGACTTCTCCATTGTCCTTAGGAACGAACGTAATTACTCACAAAGCATATTCATATTCATAATCAGAGGGGTAATAATATGCATATAGGATCTGAACATATGATCTTCCACCAATTAAACCAACTAGCATCAACTACAAGGAGTAATCAACACTACTAGCAACCTACTAGCATCAATCCCGGACTTTGAGACAAGAATTGGATACAAGAGATGAACTAGGGTTTGGAGATGAGATGGTGCTGGTGAAGATCTTGATGGAGATTGCCCTCTCCCGATGAGAGGAGCGTCGGTGATGACGATCGTGATGATTTCCCCCTCCTTGAGGGAAGTATCCCCGGCAGAACAGCTCTGCCGTAGCTCTAGATTGGATCCGCCAAGGTTCCGCCTCGTGGCGGCGGAGTCTCGTCCCGAAAATTTCCTTCTTATTTTTTTCTCATCGAAAGACCTCAGATAGGAGAAGATGGACGTCGGAGAGCCAACAGGGGGCCCACAAGATAGGGAGGGCGCGCCCTAGGGGGGGGCGCCCCCCACCCTCATGAGCAGGGTGTGGGCCCCTGGCCTTCATCTTTGGCGAGGATTTTTCTTTATTTATTTTAAGACGTTCCGTGGAGTTTCAGGACTTTTAGAGTTGCGCAGAATAGGTCTCTAATATTTGCTCCTTTTCCAGCCTAGAATCCAGCTGCTGGCATTCTCCCTCCTTATCTAAACCTTGTAAAATAAGAGAGAATAGGCATAAGTATTGTGACATAAAGTGAAATAACAGCCCATAATGCAATAAATATCGATATAAAAGCATGATGTAAAATGGACGTATCATGGAGGCACTCACTAATTGACTGTATGACTTGGTGGTGTGTTTGGGCTCTAGGTGATGAAGATTTAACTGACCATATCATTGAGACTCACAAATCCAATGCGAAAAACTGGCTTTTTTAACATGATGGATTCATTATCTCATCTGGACTTTGTGATCTGGACTGTGCATAGAAAAGCTATTCATTATCGCATCATGAGTCAATTTTTCAAAGCCCATTGTCAACTCACCTATCCATCATGAAATACATCTATGAGTTGGATGGCGTGAACACAGTGGCTATATTGACCAATCCGGCGAGACACACCCATGCAGTCAATGTGCAACGAACTTAGGAGATGCTTCTGATCGGCCACATTAAAATTCGTAGGTCTAGCTTTGAATCAGGAGGCGCACAATCTTGCAAAATTTGTTGTATCGCTTCCTCAGGGTCGCCATATGTGGCTTATATCCCCCCCCCC
>NW_025230133.1:9075-12405 GCF_018294505.1 Triticum aestivum | reverse complement strand
GTATCCGGCTGAACATTATTCAATTTTAATAATGGTTTGGGATCCCTAAAAAAGTACCAAACAGTGACATCATCAAGGGGTTGGGAGGTCCCCATATCACTATTGAGAAAGAGATAAACAGGAGCAGTATATGGTTTGCCAGCTTTGATTTTATGTTCCAAGGTCGAGCCTCAAATCAAGATGCACTTAATCTTGAAAATTTGTTGTATCGCTTCCTTAGGGTCGCCATTTGTGGCTTCTATCTGTCATGACCCTCTTTGTATCCCGTTGAATATTTTTCATTTATAATTAAAGTTTGGGATCCCTAAAAAAATGTAAGAAACAATGACGTATCAAGGGGTCTCTATCTTGTCTCAGAAAAAAAATTCAAGGGGTCCCTGTTCTTCTAGTTTAGCTAACTTGCCGATTAATCTTTGCTGTAAAAAAACAAGTCGATTAAGCTTAGTCATATTGGTCACACGATGGTGCAAGAGTTCCCAGGATGGTCCATCAATTTTTTTTCCACGATGGTGTATCATAAAAAGTCAAACAACAATAGTGCAAATACGTCTTTGTGGTCGACGAGGGGCTCTAATCAAACAGGTACCAAACTTGTCATCAATATAATACATTAGCACAAGGGCCACAATTTCTAGTAACTGGTGGGTAACCATAAAATTTTATCCGGGGGACGACTCGCACACAGACAAAAAAGCATTCATCCCTCGCAACGCCCTCCTCTGGAGTTATGATCATTGCACTAGTGGACATCCCTAGTAGTTGAAGACGATGTTGGGATTGCTCATGGTGCCCCCTCTATGCGGCATGGTCACTGATGGCAGGGAACTCCCCGAGAAGGGTGGCACAAGGCTTTCTGTCTTTGCCATCGCCAAAATCTGGATGTGTCACGTCCCTCCTGGGGGCGTTGTTGTGATCTCATTTGTCCCCCCTGGGTGTGTATTTGTGGTCTCATTCCCGAGATACTGGGATTTGTTGAAATCGTGAAAAAGTGATGGCAACAGCGCATGATAGACCTTGAGGGTGGTGCTACTTGTGCACCCTGTCTCGCGCTCCGGGTGAAAACCTAGGTCTGCTCAGAGTTGATTATTCCTTGCAATGATGATGTTTTTGGGTCCTGACCTTGTTGAAGGCATTGCCCGGATATGCTTGGATTGGTTCTTAGGGGAGAAAACTTAGAATCACCTTTGGTGGTTGGATCCGGTGAAGGCAGCGCTTGAGCGTCGCTCACCTCCTGAAGGAATTGTTGTTGAAGAACCTCGTCGTCCTTGTCGTGTTATCTAGTTGGTAAGGTTATGATAATTGCTGTAGTCGATAGCGGATTTATCACTTTGGGCTTTTTGTTTTCATCGCTTAGGCATAACTTTGGCCTTTTATGACTTCATTATTGGCCGACGTGTTTTTATGTGTGCATGCGTTCATGTTGGTTGTTTTCATTCTATTTGTGGAGAGGCAGGGTATGTGCTCATTTTGTTTGTATTCTCCTAATGCTTTATTTTGAGTCAATAAAGTTTAGTCTTTGTCCGAAAAACCAAGGTGAGCGACTAGCATATTTTAAATTACTTCTACGAATGTTCCAGTAGCGATGCCTAGTTACCTTATCGGTGTCTGTTGACAAATGGCTAAAAATAGCAGTTTTAGTACCAGCATGACTCAAATATACTGCTAGTCCCATTTCTTAGGGCACCTTCAAGGCCAAACCTTCCGCAACCGTCTGAACCATGAAAGCCATCCAACATGGTGCTGTATCGGTTAACGGAGCGGTCCGTGATGTCGCTTGAAGCTACGTCGGTAATTCCCGAAAGAGGAAGGGATGATGCAGCACAGCGGCGGTAGGTATTTCCCTCAGATATGAAATCAAGGTTATCAAACCAGTAGGAGAACCAAGCAACACAGCGTAAACACCCCCTGCACACAAATAACAACACCTCGTAACCCGACGTGTTAAAGGGGTTGTCAATCCCTTTCGGGTAGCGGTGCCAAAAATGGTGCGCGGACGGGAGATAAATTTGTGATAGATTAAAATAATAGATCACAAATAAAATAAAGTGCAGCAAGATATTTTTTGGTTTTTGCTTTAGTAGATCAGAAAATAAAAGCAAATAAAAGAGTAGATCGCAAAGGCAAATATATGAGAAAGAAGACCCGGGGGCTGTAGGTTTCACTAGTGACTTCTCTCGAGAAAAATGACAAACAATGGGTAAACAAATTATTGTTGGGCAATCGATAGAACCTCAAATAATTATGACGATATCCATGCAATGATCATTACATAGGCATCACGTTCAAGATTAGTAGACCGACTCCTGCGTGCATCTACTACTATTACTCCACACATCGACCGCTATCCAGCATGCATCTAGTGTATTAAGTTCATGGAAAAACGCAGCAATGCAATAAGAACGATGACATGATGTAGACAAGATCCGTTTATCTATGGCGGTAGATATAGATCCCATCTTTTTATCCTTAGTAGCAATGATGCATACGTGTCGGTTCCCTTTCTGTCACTGGGATCAAGCACCGTAAGATCGAACCCACTACCGGGCACCTCTTCTCATTGCAAGATAAATAGATCTAGTTGGCCAGACAAAACCCAAATATCAAAGAAGAAATATGAGCCTATAAGAGATCATGCATAAAAGAGATCAAGAGATAGAGATGAAGCCATCTAGCTACTAACTACGGATCCGAAGGTCTACAAAGGACTACTCACGCATCATCGGAGAGGCAGCAATGGAAGTGGTGAACCCCTTCGTGATGGTGTGTAGATTGGATTTGGTGGTTCTGGACTCTGCGACGGCTGGATGAATATTTCGTCGACTCTCCTAGGGTTTTGGGGATATTGGGGTATTTATAGAGCAAAGAGGCGGTCCGGGGGGCACCCGAGGTGGGCACAACCCACCAGGGCGCGCCTGGGCCTCCTGGCGCACCCTGGTGGCTTGTCCCCTCCTCGGGACTCCTCCAGGTGCAACCAGGGCCCAACATCTTCCATCTGGACCATAAAAAAATCTCCGTAAAGTTTTGTGGAATTTGGACTCCGTTTGATATTGATTTTCTGCGATGTAAAAAAGATGGAAAAACACCAACTGGCACTTGGCACAATGTCAATAGGTTAGTACCAAAAAATGATATAAAATGACTATAAAACATCCAAGATTGATAATAAAACAACATGGAACAATAAAAAATTATAGATACGTTGGAGACATATCAGTCCGGGCGTGATTTCTCCCGCAAATCGCAGACAAATGTCGGCGGGGGGGAGGGGGAGGGGCTTTCCTGGAGTTCGAACCGCTCCCAATCCCGTTTGTGATTGCCCTGGCCCACCCA
>NW_025230133.1:6487-7040 GCF_018294505.1 Triticum aestivum | reverse complement strand
CGCTAATGGGCCGGCCCATCGCGGCTCTGTGCGTTATATGATTTAATTCTTTTGGCAAAAACGGATCGGTACGAACGTGAAAACGTCCGAACGAGAAAACGCCTGGGTACCGATGGACGAAAAATCATTTGGGTCCTGTCGTAAAGAAGTTTTTTTTGGAGAAACAATCCTTCCTTTAATAATAGGTATAGATAGACCAGTATTATATTTTCAAACTACTCCCTCCATTCCAAAATAAGTGTCTCAACTGTATACTATAAAATTGTTTAGTATCAATTTATACTATCATAATTGAGCAATCAGTAATTAGAAGAGATATATATCATTCCTATCCCATGGAACCATTCTACAGTCTATATTTCCTTTTCCTCTATGATTAATCTTCGCCATAATCTACCGTCTTTGAAAAATATGCTACACATAATTTGTTAGACTACAAAACTAATCTAATCACATCTTAAAATTTGTATTTCATCGTGAAGTTAATTTAGCACGCTTGATTTTTGAACAAACTCAAACCTCAAAACTAAATTTTAGAAACTTCATCGACTCT
>NW_025230133.1:0-6477 GCF_018294505.1 Triticum aestivum | reverse complement strand
ACGTGTAGGAGTAGGAGGCATCGGTAGATATGGAACCACGTTTTCTGGCTGATGTAGCTCGCACTGCTTGCTGCTCTCCGCTCATGCCTCGTCATGTCTGGCCGACACTTGTGTCGTTGTTCGCCGCCTATATTATATCACCTGCTTCCTAAACGAGGGTATAGAACTCGCGATATGCAGCAAAGTCGGGCACATGACCCAGCCTCAGCCCATAAATTCAGAAATAATTGAAGTGGACTGGGTGAGGCCTGAAAACAAGGCACAACAGGGCAAGGGCTTCGCTGCCATGAGCAAGTAGGGTGTCATATCTCGCTTGTTGCAAGCGCCAGGACTTCCTCACCCACACCGGAGACCAAATAGGCCGCAGCCAATTTGGCACATTACAAACGTGTACAATTTGTCTTTTCGATAGAACTCGGGCAAAAATAAATTGCCGTTTCGAACCTATGTCTACTAATTTTATAATAATATTTGCAGAAAATAAAATGAAATTTGTTTTGCATGTTCCCCAAAAAAATGATCAAGTGATGTGAAGAATGTTCATGTTGTTTAAAGAAAAGGTTCTGTAATAAAAAAATTCTTTACAATTAGAAAAATGTTCATCTACTTTTTAAGTGATTATATTTTCAAAAAGTGTTCATGTATTTGAAAGTAAGTTCTATATTTAAGAAAAATCATATGTGATTAATAAATTTTTCAACACAATTACTAAATGTCCATACCTTTTGGAAAGATATTTAACATTTGACAAAAATAAAGTTTTTTCAAATTATTCTGTATTTAAAAAAATGTAATGTACTTTAAAAAGTGTTAACACATATTAAAACATGTTCATGTAATTTAAGTAACTTTCAACACATTTCTCAAAAAAAGTTACTTTGAACACGCCTTCAAGAGTATTCATTGTAAATATTCACATATTTACAAATATGCAAGTAATTTAAAAACTGTTCATGACGTCATTAAAACTGTTCACACAATTGAAAAAATGTTAATGCATTTAATAAATGAGGTAATCTAATTGCTCAAAAAATAAACATAAGAATGGAAAATGGAAAAGCTAAAATCAAAATAAAATTCATGTCATGATAGAACAAAAAAATAAGCAAAGGAGAAAAGGGAAGAAAAAAATAATGAAATAAACACCAAAAAAATTCAGAGACAAAACAAAACCACCAAAACACAATACACATAGATAAAGAAGAAAACCACGATATTGGACATGCGTCCTGTGCGGTAGCAAGTAGAGGGCAGTGCTTGCTATATCTTGCAATATGCGAGATATGCATTTTTCAAGGAGAAAAAGGAAGACACCATGATATGAACACCTGTTCAACCCTTCGACAATTACATGAACTCAAATTTGAAGAATAGTTCCTTCTATGTTTATCACATGATGTGTCATCTCTTTAGTTGACTTAATAATTATTCTAAGCATGTTGGGAATGTATATCAAATTATACAAAGGTTGGGTTTGTGCTCGTTGAAGTTCTGTCGTATTGATGCTATGGTTCACTCAATATTATTTTAAATACCATTTCCTTTTACAATTATACGCAATCCATGTAATCATCATTAAAAAACAGTAAAACCGACCTAGCTAGGAGTCTCCACAGCGCTTCAACGTTGCTGGCCGTCCGATGGATCCATCGTACGTTATATGGGCATCTTCATTTGTCTTTTGGGCCGCTGCTCCGTAGAACTAGTTAGGACAACTGTGGTTTCGGCTCGTGCACTGGCTCGAGTGGCCCATTTAAATGTCTATTCTCATCCCGCCGTCCCCATCACCCACGAGGCCATGTCCTTTCCTCTCCTCTCTGCTCATCCACCATGGCCGCCACCGTTCGCCTCACCTCTGCCATCTCCGTTGTAAGAGAAATAGAGAGGAAAATTGGTGGAATTGATAGATGTATTGCTTGAGCCTCCTGGGCATATATATAGGAGTAAATGATCCTCTTGGAGTACAAGAGAAGAAAAATAATTTCTAGTCTACCCTATGTTTCCTAATAATCATGATACTCAACATCCTCCCGTAGTCACAGCGGTAACGTTGTAGATAGTGAGACTATAGAATAATCCAAATATAAGCCGACATACATCTCCACAGTCGTAACGATTGATGCATCGTGGATGTTGTGAATGGAGTGGAAACCAACGAGGTTGTTCAAGCAAGGTTGTATCCCTTTGTGCCATTGTCGTGGTGGCGGACAACATAGGGTGGTGTAGCCGTGGCCAAAGTAGCCGTGCGTGGGACGCCGTGGTCGGTGTTGAGTCAGGGTGGGGAATGTCGAGGTAGTCGCCATGGAGTCGCGGCGCAAGTAGACGCCGAGTTAGTCATGGGCGCAGTGGTGGCGAGGTAGTGGTGCGCCGGGAAGAAGATGGTGTTTACGAGGCGTCGCCAGGTTTGGCAAGTCCCGGGACACATCGTGGATGAAGGCACGCATCAGTGTTGCCAATACCGGGCATGTGTAGACGGACGGACTCGATGTTGACGAGGCGCCACACCAGACTTGCTGCCCAGGGGACACGTCGGTGTTGCCAGCACCGGGCATGCGTAGACGGGATCTGCATGAGTTGTACACCATGTCAGAGGGGCTAGAAGAGGAGGTATCGACAAGGGTTGCGCTCCAGCCGATGTGGGGTAGAAGGTGCCGATGTCGACCGCGATTCTCGGAGTAGATGAAGTGGTCTGGGAAGAGGACGGCGACGCTGGCGATGAGGTGATGTAGGACGAATATGAAGAGGTAGAAGGAGATGGCGGCGGCGGCTTGAGGAGACGGCAGCGACGATGACTAGGTTAGGAGCATGATGGCGGTGCTCGAAGTAGGCGACGGAGAACCCGACAGCGTCATGAAGACCGGCGCTGAAGGTGGTGTTCTCACCCCTAGGGACGCGGCACGATGCATACCACGTGGAAGTAGACGCGCGGGGAGGGTGGAGTGGACCGCAAGCGACGCAACAGCGGCGTGCGAGGTCGGGGCAATGGCGGGGAAGACCTCTTGGCCCCGTTCCGGTGGTCTGTCTAGCATGGTCGGTAAGCGCGCGTGGAGGTGTGTCTCCGATGGACCTCTCTTTGGTGGATCTGCTCGGATCTTTTCATCGTTCATGTGTCTTCGGATTGGATTGTTCCGATCTACGCTACTCTTCATCGGCAGTGGTTGCTTTTCTGGTGCGCTTGTCCTATGGGGCCTTAGCACGACGACTTCCTGACTTTCTACCACAACAAGTTTGCCCGGCTCCAGCGAGGGATGGACGATAATGACGGTGCGCCTTCGGCTCGCTTTAGTGCATGTAGTCATCGCTAGGTGGTCTGCGGATCTATATTTAATTTTATTATTTCTGATGTTCGTTGTAGTGTCATGATTGAAGATGAATAGATTGTAAATTTTCCCGCAAAAAGAAACCAAAGATGATACAATGTTTTTTTTATATAATTAGGTTCACAAAGACATGTACCCACAATGACCAACTGTGGAGTAGTCGAGTGTATTGATGATGGCGAGCTTGACAAGTGAACTATAACAATCTGATGGGTGCATGTGGTACTGGTCATGCTAGGCTTCGGAGCAACTACCTTGCCTTACTTTTTCTCGATGTCACATTTTTTAAATTCATTGATGCCATATTTAGATCTACATTTTGACTGTTGATTTAATTTATATGAAGACACGCCTTTCGGGGAAATAGCCAACCATTACGTACATAGCACTAACTAAAGTATAAACTTTATTTTGAAGGTGGCTTGGCTATGATATTTTTTGTTTTGCCACACAGACGGCAGCAATAATATTGAACCACTGGATTCCTATTTCTATTGATCGCGCCACACACTAGCTAGGATTGTATTGTACCACCAGACGCGAAAAAGAATCAATAATTCCAAAGCTATACTAGTAACGCCCATGTTATTTTGGTCGGCACATCAAGCTCGTTGTATGGAAACACCGTCCAAACATGGACCAGATTAATGTGCCATAATATAGATGTGTATAGTGGCGTTGGATCTGTTATTGCGGCAACGACAGCCTCTGTTGCCAAAGTCTTAAAATGTGTCATTTTCCTTCTCCGGGCTCTCTTTTCATAGACACTTCCCACCTTGTATGCTGTTGGAAATATGAGTAAGTTACTACGAGATTTAATCCGAATAATTAGAAGATAAATCATGACTACAGTAGCAGAGATTAAACTAACCATGCGAACTAGCATAGCAGATGAACAGATCACATCTAGGGCACATACTAGAAACATGAATTTTACCATGATCTCGAACAGAAAGGATAGAATCACATACGGTGCAGCGGGAGCAGCACCGCCGGCGTTGACGTTGTCGCCTATGTCCTCGAGGATGAGGTTGCCGAGATCGGGGAAGAAGTCGTCGTTCGCAAAGTCGTCACTGCCAGCAGTCGCGCGAGTGCGCTCCCAAAAAACCTGATCGCCCCTCTCCCGTACAGGATCACGAGAGGCGGGGTTCCGGAGGCCTGTTGTCCCTTCTCCCGGTGCACGCCGAAAGGAGGGATGGAGAAAACTTGCTTGGCGGCGCAATGATCTGAAACGGTGGTGAGAAACCATACGAAGCGGCGGCGGCTAGGGTAGACGTCTGTCTGACTATATAGTGCGGGCTGGGTAGGTCGTGGGAGTAAACCCCACGTCCGAGTCGTCACGATCCAAAAGAATCGAAAACGCTTCAGTAATTAACGCGTCCATTAATTATTAATTAATGACTCATTAATTTTCTCGAGCAGCAAAAATATAGACAACGTGCATAGCTCTGTCCTCGGCTCGGCTCAATCACGCAACCCGCGGCGCGGCGCGGCGCGGCGTGACGAGGCGTGGCGAGGCGAGCGCGTGTAGGTCTCCTCTTCTCATACTCATACAAGTGGTAGAAAAGCTCACCTTATAAAAGAGGTGCAACTCTCTCTCAACTTCCGGGGTGGGGCTAAACTTTAGCCTCACTCACTCCACTCACATGTGTGCATGAATGGGCCAAGAGAATTTCAGAATTTTAGTTGGGCTTTGGGCCAAAGGCCTACTAGCAAAATTTCAACAATCCCCCACAAAGTCTCATTAGCACATCTTATCATTTAGTTCCAAAACATTCTTTATATACCAGTGCTTAGTGAAGACTGTGAAGTTGAACTTCCACTTAGAGATTTATGCTACACTAGATCACAACTTGAATAGTGGACTATGCCTTGAACTACAAGTTTTCTGCGAGACTAGTTTCACACAAATTCTTGACCGATACTGGGCTGTCGTAAGGCTCTTTCCCGCTGGTGGAGCGTATACGTCATACTCCAGGCCTTTTCATGAATTTATTAGAGAACACCCAATTCTCACAGACTGCGACGTTAACAGTCAAATTCATATAGGTGTTATCCTCAGAAGATGTTCTGCAGGACAACATTTTTGCTTACACGAATAAGCCACTTGGAACTCATTAAGATAAGTATCAACCTGCCATGCAGATCAGGAGAGTATTGCATCTTCATGGAGTGGGATAGGTAATATAGGGATACTCTCCTCCCAGCTGACCAACAGCTTGTCTCCCACTTCTACTTCACGGCATCTCCGATCACATAGAGTGGGTTACCACTATGGACAACTCATGCGGTGGGTCTCAGAGGCATCTCCATCGATGCATTATCTATCACATTACGTGATAGACCCTTCATGAAGGGATCTGCCAAATTTTTCGACGTTTGGATATAATCCAACGTAATAACTCCGGAGTTCCTCAATTTTCTGACAGATTTCAGTCTCCTCTTCACATGCCTTGAGGACTTCATATTGTCCTTTGAACTGTTTTCTTTTGACGATCACTGTTTGATTATCACAGTTCATCAGGATAGGGGGTATTGGTTTTTCAACCATAGGTAAGTCCATCAAGAGTTCACGAAGCTACTCTGCTTCAACTGTGGTAGTGTCTAATGTTGTGAGTTCTGCTTCCATAGTTGACCTCGTTAAGATGGTCTGCTTGCAAGACTTCCAGGAAACAGCGCCACCACCAAGTGTGAAAACATAACCACTTGTTGCCTTAATCTCATCAGCATCAGATATCCAGTTTGAGTCACTATAACCCTCCAGTACCCTTGGATACCCAGTGTAGTGAATCACATAGCTCGTGGTGCCTTTCAAATAGCGCATAACTCTCTCAAGCGCATGCCAATGATCATCCCCCTGTTTTGACACAAACCGACTCAGCTTGCTCACAGCAAAAGAGATGTCAGGCCTCGTGTCACTCGCCAAATACATAAGCGAGCCAATAATCCGAGAATACCTCAGTTGATCCCTAGCAATTCGTCGGTTCTTTCGAAGCAACACACTAGCATCATATGGAGTTGGAGAAGGCGTGCAGTCGCTATACCCAAAATGACTCAAGACATTTTCCACATAGTGAGACTAAAGCAGTGTGATCCCACCATTCTCATCTCTCAACAGCTTGATGTTTAAAATAACATCAGCTACTCCTAGATCCTT
>NW_025230132.1:15333-16289 GCF_018294505.1 Triticum aestivum | reverse complement strand
CATCATTTAGCTCCCTAAACAAATCGGTAAATGACTGAAAAACAGCAAATGATGTCAGAACTTGTTGGAAATTGATGACATCGCTTTGAATGATGCATACTGAACGCAAAAATAGGCTAGAGTTTAAATAAGTTTAAAAAACATTGAAGTGCCCGTGTAACAGATGAGTTCTCGTCCGGAACCCTGATACTCCGAAAGAGATTGTCCAGTTTGTACACGAGGTGCGTCCAGTTTTCGCCGTGACCCTCTCTACTCTTTTGCAATTGCTATGCGGGTGAAATGATGATACCATGCCAAGTTCCAACATTTTCAGAGTTCGTTTTGTAGTGATTTTCAATTTCACCGTAATTTAGCTCCCTAAACAAATTAGTAAATGACTGAAAAACAGCATATGATGTCAGAACATGTTGGAAATTGATGACGTCGCTTTGAAAGATGCATACTGAACGCAAAAATAGGGTGGAGTTCAAATAAGTTGAAAAAACATTGAAGTGCCCGTGTAACAGATGAGTTCTCGTCCGAAACCCTGATACTCCGAAAGAGATTGCCCAATTTGTACACGAGGTGTGTCCAGTTTTCGCCGTGACCCTCTCTACTCTTTTGCTAATGCTATGCGGGCGAAATGATGATACCATGCCAAGTTCCAACATTTTCGGAGTTCGTTTTGTAGTGATTTTCAATTTCACCGTCATTTAGCTCCCTAAACAAATCGGTAAATGACTAAAAAACAGCAAATGATGTCAGAACGTGTTGGAAATTGATGCAGTCGCTTTGAAAGATGCATACTGAATGCAAAAATAGGCTGGAGTTGAAATAAGTTTAAAAAACATTGAAGTGCCCGTGTAAAAGATGAGTTCCAGTCCGAAACCGTGATACTTCGAAAGAGATTGCCCAGTTTGTACACGAGGTGCGTCTAGTTTTCGCCGTGACCCTCTCTACTCTTTTGTACATGCTAT
>NW_025230132.1:12733-13342 GCF_018294505.1 Triticum aestivum | reverse complement strand
GTCGCTTTCAAAGATGCATACTGAACGCAAGATAGGCTGGAGTTTAAATAAGTTTAAAAAACATTGAAGTGCCCGTGCAACAGATGAGTTCTCGTCCGAAACCCTGATACTCCGAAAGAGATTGTCCACATTGTACACGAGGTGCGTCCAGTTTTCGCCGAGACCCTCTCTACTCTTTTGGACATGCTATGCGGGCGAAATGATGATACCATGCCAAGTTCCAACATTTTCAGAGTCCATTTTGTAGTGATTTTCAATTTCACCTTCATTTAGCTCCCTAAACAAATCGGTAAATGACTGAAAAACAGCAAATGATGTCAGAACGTGTTGGAAATTGATGACGTCGCTTCGAAAGATGCATACTGAACGCAAAAATAGGCTGGAGTACAAATAAGTTTAAAAAACATTGAAGTACCCGTGTAACAAATGAGTTCTCGTCCGAATCCCAGATACTCCGAAGGAGATTGTCCAGTTTGTACACGAGGTGCGTCCAGTTTTCGCCGTGACCCTCTCTACTCTTTTGCACATGCTATGCGGGTAAAATGATGATACCATGCCAAGTTCCAACATTTTCAGAGTTCGTTTTGTAGTGATTTTCAATTTCACCGT
>NW_025230132.1:8918-9493 GCF_018294505.1 Triticum aestivum | reverse complement strand
ATGATACCATGCCAAGTTCCAACATTTTCAGAGTTCGTTTTGTAGTGATTTTCATTTTCACCGTAATTTAGCTCCCTAAACAAATCAGTAAATGACTGAAAAACAGCAAATGATGTCAGAACGTGTTGGAAATTGATGACGTCGCTTTGAAAGATGCATACTGAACGCAAAAATAGGGTGGAGTTCAAATAAGTTTAAAAAACATTGAAGTGCCCGTGTAACAGATGAGTTCTCGTCCGTAAACATGATACTCCGAAAGAGATTGTCCAGTTTGTACACGAGGTGCGTGCAGTTTTCACCGTGACCCTCTCTACTCTTTTGCACATGCTATGCGGGCGAAATGATGATACTATGCCAAGTTCCAACATTTTCAGAGTTCATTTTGTAGTGATTTTCAATTTCACCGTCATTTAGCTCCCTAAACAAATCGGTAAATGACTGAAAAGCAGCAAAGTATTACAGAACGTGTTGGAAATTGATGACGTCGCTTTGAAAGATGCATACTGAATGCAAAAATAGGCTGGAGTTGAAATAAGTTTAAAAAACATTGAAGTGCCCGTGTAACAAATGAGTTC
>NW_025230132.1:7426-7991 GCF_018294505.1 Triticum aestivum | reverse complement strand
GATTTTCAAGTTCAACGTCATTTAGCTCCCTAAACAAATCGGTAAATGACTGAAAAGCAGCAAATGATGTCAGAACGTGTTGGAAATTGATGACGTCGCTTTGAAAGATGCATACTGAACCCAAAAATAGGCTGGAGTTCAAATAAGTTTAAAAAACATTGAAGTGCCCGTGTAACAGATGAGTTCTCGTCCGAAACCCTGATACTCCGAAAGAGATTGTCCAGTTTGTACACGAGGTGCGTCCAGTTTTCGCCGTGACCCTCTCTACTATCTTGCACCTGCTATGCGGGCGAGATGATGATACCATGCCAAGGTCCAACATTTTCAGAGTTCATTTTGTAGTGATTTTCAAGTTCAACGTCATTTAGCTCTCTAAACAAATCGGTAAATGACTGAAAAACAGCAAATGATGTCAGAACGTGTTGGAAATTGATGACGTCGCTTTGAAAGATGCATACTGAATGCAAAAATAGGCTGGAGTTCAAATAAGTTTAAAAAACATTGAAGTGCCTGGGTAACAGATGAGTTCTCGTCCGAAACCCTGATACTCCGAAAGAGATTGTCC
>NW_025230132.1:6736-7416 GCF_018294505.1 Triticum aestivum | reverse complement strand
GTGTTGGAAATTGATAACGTCGCTTTGAATGATGCATACTGAACGCAAAAATAGGCTAGAGTTTAAATAAGTTTAAAAAACATTGAAGTGCCCGTGTAACAGATGAGTTCTCGTCCGAAACCCTGATACTCCGAAAGAGATTGTCCAGTTTGTACACGAGGTGCGTCCAGTTTTCGCCGTGACCCTCTCTACTCTTTTGCACATGCTATGCGGGCGAAATGATGATACTATGCCAAGTTCCAACATTTTCAGAGTTCGTTTTGTAGTGATTTTCAATTTCACCGTCATTTAGCTCCCTAAACAAATCGGTAAATGACTGAAAAGCAGCAAATGATGTCAGAACTTGTTGGAAATTGATGACGTCGCTTTGAAAGATGCATACTGAACGCAAAAATAGGCTGGAGTTCAAATAAGTTTAAAAAGCATTGAAGTGCCCGTGTAACAGATGAGTTCTCGTCCGAAACCCTGATACTCCGAAAGAGATTGCCCAGTTTGTACACGAGGTGCATCCAGTTTTCGCCGTGACCTTCTCTACTCTTTTGCACATGCTATGCGGGCGAAATGATGATACCATGCCAAGTTCCAATATTTTCAGAGTTCATTTTGTAGTGTTTTCAATTTCACCGTCATTTAGCTCTCTAAACAAATCGGTAAATGACTGAAAAATAGCAAATGATGTC
>NW_025230132.1:4765-5374 GCF_018294505.1 Triticum aestivum | reverse complement strand
GTCGCTTTCAAAGATGCATACTGAACGCAAGATAGGCTGGAGTTTAAATAAGTTTAAAAAACATTGAAGTGCCCGTGCAACAGATGAGTTCTCGTCCGAAACCCTGATACTCCGAAAGAGATTGTCCACATTGTACACGAGGTGCGTCCAGTTTTCGCCGAGACCCTCTCTACTCTTTTGGACATGCTATGCGGGCGAAATGATGATACCATGCCAAGTTCCAACATTTTCAGAGTCCATTTTGTAGTGATTTTCAATTTCACCTTCATTTAGCTCCCTAAACAAATCGGTAAATGACTGAAAAACAGCAAATGATGTCAGAACGTGTTGGAAATTGATGACGTCGCTTCGAAAGATGCATACTGAACGCAAAAATAGGCTGGAGTACAAATAAGTTTAAAAAACATTGAAGTACCCGTGTAACAAATGAGTTCTCGTCCGAATCCCAGATACTCCGAAGGAGATTGTCCAGTTTGTACACGAGGTGCGTCCAGTTTTCGCCGTGACCCTCTCTACTCTTTTGCACATGCTATGCGGGTAAAATGATGATACCATGCCAAGTTCCAACATTTTCAGAGTTCGTTTTGTAGTGATTTTCAATTTCACCGT
>NW_025230132.1:2307-2882 GCF_018294505.1 Triticum aestivum | reverse complement strand
ATGATACCATGCCAAGTTCCAACATTTTCAGAGTTCGTTTTGTAGTGATTTTCATTTTCACCGTAATTTAGCTCCCTAAACAAATCAGTAAATGACTGAAAAACAGCAAATGATGTCAGAACGTGTTGGAAATTGATGACGTCGCTTTGAAAGATGCATACTGAACGCAAAAATAGGGTGGAGTTCAAATAAGTTTAAAAAACATTGAAGTGCCCGTGTAACAGATGAGTTCTCGTCCGTAAACATGATACTCCGAAAGAGATTGTCCAGTTTGTACACGAGGTGCGTGCAGTTTTCACCGTGACCCTCTCTACTCTTTTGCACATGCTATGCGGGCGAAATGATGATACTATGCCAAGTTCCAACATTTTCAGAGTTCATTTTGTAGTGATTTTCAATTTCACCGTCATTTAGCTCCCTAAACAAATCGGTAAATGACTGAAAAGCAGCAAAGTATTACAGAACGTGTTGGAAATTGATGACGTCGCTTTGAAAGATGCATACTGAATGCAAAAATAGGCTGGAGTTGAAATAAGTTTAAAAAACATTGAAGTGCCCGTGTAACAAATGAGTTC
>NW_025230132.1:1870-2218 GCF_018294505.1 Triticum aestivum | reverse complement strand
CCGTGACCCTCTCTACTCTTTTGCACATGCTATGCGGGCGAAATGATGATACCATGCCAAGTTCCAACATTTTCAGAGTTCATTTTGTAGTGATTTTCAATTTTACCGTCATTTAGCTCCCTAAACAAATCGGTAAATTACTGAAAAACAGCAAATGATGTCAGAACGTGTTGGAAATTGATGACGTCACTTTGAAAGATGCATACTGAACGCAAAAATAGGGTGGAGTTCAAATAAGTTTAAAAAACATTGAAGTGCCCGTGTAACAGATGAGTTCTCGTCCGTAACCCTGATACTCCGAAAGAGATTGTCCAGTTTGTACACGAGGTGCGTCCAGTTTTCACCGTG
>NW_025230132.1:1265-1766 GCF_018294505.1 Triticum aestivum | reverse complement strand
TTTCAATTTTACCGTCATTTAGCTCCCTAAACAAATCGGTAAATTACTGAAAAACATCAAATGATGTCAGAACGTGTTGGAAATTGATGACGTCACTTTGAAAGATGCATACTGAACGCAAAAATAGGGTGGAGTTCAAATAAGTTTAAAAAACATTGAAGTGCCCGTGTAACAGATGAGTTCTCGTCCGAAACCCTGATACTCCGAAAGAGATTGCCCAGTTTGTACACGAGGTGTGTCCAGTTTTCGCCGTGACCCTCTCTACTCTTTTGCTAATGCTATGCGGGCAAAATGATGATACCATGCCAAGTTCCAACATTTTCAGAGTTCATTTTGTAGTGATTTTTAATTTCACCGTCATTTAGCTCCCTAAACAAATCGGTAAATGACTGAAAAACAGCAAATGATGTCAGAACGTGTTGGAAATTGATAATGTCGCTTTGAATGATGCATACTGAACGCAAAAATAGGCTAGAGTTTAAATAAGTTTAAAAAACATTG
>NW_025230132.1:646-1255 GCF_018294505.1 Triticum aestivum | reverse complement strand
GTCGCTTTCAAAGATGCATACTGAACGCAAGATAGGCTGGAGTTTAAATAAGTTTAAAAAACATTGAAGTGCCCGTGCAACAGATGAGTTCTCGTCCGAAACCCTGATACTCCGAAAGAGATTGTCCACATTGTACACGAGGTGCGTCCAGTTTTCGCCGAGACCCTCTCTACTCTTTTGGACATGCTATGCGGGCGAAATGATGATACCATGCCAAGTTCCAACATTTTCAGAGTCCATTTTGTAGTGATTTTCAATTTCACCTTCATTTAGCTCCCTAAACAAATCGGTAAATGACTGAAAAACAGCAAATGATGTCAGAACGTGTTGGAAATTGATGACGTCGCTTCGAAAGATGCATACTGAACGCAAAAATAGGCTGGAGTACAAATAAGTTTAAAAAACATTGAAGTACCCGTGTAACAAATGAGTTCTCGTCCGAATCCCAGATACTCCGAAGGAGATTGTCCAGTTTGTACACGAGGTGCGTCCAGTTTTCGCCGTGACCCTCTCTACTCTTTTGCACATGCTATGCGGGTAAAATGATGATACCATGCCAAGTTCCAACATTTTCAGAGTTCGTTTTGTAGTGATTTTCAATTTCACCGT
>NW_025230132.1:0-534 GCF_018294505.1 Triticum aestivum | reverse complement strand
CGTGTAACAGATGAGTTCTCGTCCGAAACCCTGATACTCCGAAAGAGATTGCCCAGTTTGTACACGAGGTGTGTCCAGTTTTCGCCGTGACCCTCTCTACTCTTTTGCTAATGCTATGCGGGCGAAATGATGATACCATGCCAAGTTCCAACATTTTCAGAGTTCATTTTGTAGTGATTTTCAATTTCACCGTCATTTAGGTCCCTAAACAAATCGGTAAATGACTGAAAAACAGCAAATGATGTCATAACGTGTTGGAAATTGATGACGTCGCTTTGAAAGATGCATACTGAACGCAAAAATAGGCTGGAGTACAAATAAGTTTAAAAAACATTGAAGTGCCCGTATAACAGATGAGTTCTCGTCCGAAAACCTGATACTCCGAAAGAGATTGTCCAGTTTGGAAACGAGGTGCGTCCAGTTTTCGCCGTGACCCTCTCTACTCTTTTGCACATGCTATGCGGGTGAAATTATGATACCATGCCAAGTTCCAACATTTTCAGAGTTCGTTTTGTAGTGATTTTCATTTTCACC
>NW_025230131.1:11870-16298 GCF_018294505.1 Triticum aestivum | reverse complement strand
TGGACTATTACTCACTTTTTTGGGTCCCCAGAGTGATTTCCATGATTAACGAACCCCTGGGTGCGCTTACGGGTTGGTTATCAACACTCGCGGTTTTTGTCGATTCTGACCCGTTTCGTGGACTGTTACTCACCGTTTTGGGGCCCCAAAGCAATTTCCATGGTTGTTGAACCCCAAGGTGCGCTTAAGTGTAGGTCATCAACAATCGCAGTTTGGGCCGATTCTGGCCCGTTTCTTGGACTATTACTTAGTTATGGGGGTCCCGAAATGACCCCGGGTTGTGTTTACGTGTCGGTCAGCAACACTCACAATTTTGGCCAATTCTAACGTGTTTTGTGGACTATTACTCACTGTTTTCAGGTCCCGAAGTGATTTCCATAGTTGTTGAACCCCAAGGCGCGCTTACGTGTCGGTCATCAATACTCATAGTTTTTGCGGATTCTGGCCCGTATCATGGATTATTACTCTCTTTTTTGGGCCCCCGGAGTGATTTCCACGATTAACGAACCACGGGGTGCATTTACGTGTCGGTCATCCACACTCACAGTTTTGGCCGATTCTGGCCTGTTTCTTGGACTATTACTCTATTTTTGGGTCTCGGCGTGATTTCCATGATTGACGAACACCGGGGTGCATTTATGTGTCGCTCATCAACACTCGCAGTTTTCCCCGATTCTGGCCCGTTTCGTGGAGTATTACACACTGTTTTGGGGTATCGAAGTGATTTCAACGATTAACGAACCGTGGGGTGCGTTTACGTTTCGGTCATCAACACTTACACTTTTGTCCGATTCTTGCATTTTTTGTATACTATTACTCACTGTTTTGGGGTCCCGGAGTGATTTCCACGATTAACGAACCCCGGCGTGCGTTTACGTGTCGGTCATCAACACTCATAGTTTTGGCCGATTCTGGCCCGTTTCGTGGACTATTACTCACTTTTTTGGGTCCCCGGAGTGATTTCCACGATTAACGAACCCCTGGGTGCGCTTATTGGTTGGTTATCAACACTCACGGTTTTTGTCGATTCTGACCCGTGTCGTGGACTGTTACTCACCGTTTTGGGGCCCCAAAGCGACTTCCATGGTTGTTGAACCCCAAGGTGCGCTTAAGTGTAGGTCATCAACAATCACAGTTTGGGCCGATTCTGGCCCATTTCTTGGACTATTACTTAGTTATTGGGGTCCCGAAATGATTTCCATGATTTACGAACCCCGGGTTGTGTTTACGTGTCGGTCAGCAGCACTCACAATTTTGGCCAATTCTAACGTGTTTTGTGGACTATTACTCACCGTTTTCAGGTCCCGAAGTGATTTCCATAGTTGTTGAACCCCAAGGCACGCTTACGTGTCGGTCATCAAAACTCATAGTTTTGGCTGATTCTGGCCCGTATCATGGACTATTACTCACCTTTTTGGGCCCCCGGAGTGATTTCCACGGTTAACGAACCACGGGGTGCATTTACGTGTCGGTCATCAACACTCATAGTTTTGGCCGATTCTGGCGCGTTTCTTGGACTATTACTCTGTTTTTGGGTCTCGGCGTGATTTCCATGATTGACGAACACCGGGGTCCATTTATGTGTCGCTCATCAACACTCGCAGTTTTTGCCGATTCTGGCCCGTTTCGTGGAGTATTACGCACTGTTTTGGGGTATCGTAGTGATTTCAACGATTAACGAACCGCGGGGTGCGTTTACGTTTTGGTCATCAACACTTACACTTTTGTCCGATTCTTGCGGTTTTTTTATACTATTACTCACTGTTTTGGGGTCCCGGAGTGATTTCCATGATTAACGAACCCCGGCGTGTGTTTACGTGTCGGTCATCAACACTCATAGTTTTGGCCGATTCTGGCCCGTTTCGTGGACTATTACTCACTTTTTTGGGTCCCCGGAGTGATTTCCACGATTAACGAACCCCTGGGTGCGCTTACGGGTTGGTTATCAACACTCACGGTTTTTGTCGATTCTGACCCGTGTCGTGGACTGTTACTCACCGTTTTGGGGCCCCAAAGCGATTTCCATGGTTGTTGAACCCCAAGGTGCGCTTAAGTGTAGGTCATCAACAATCACAGTTTGGGCCGATTCTGGCCCGTTTCTTAGACTATTACTAAGTTATTGGGGTCCCGAAATGATTTCCATGATTTACGAACCCCGGGTTGTGTTTACGTGTCGGTCAGCAGCACTCACAATTTTGGCCAATTCTAACGTGTTTTGTGTACTATTACTCACCGTTTTCAGGCCCCGAAGTGATTTCCATAGTTGTTGAACCCCAAGGCACGCTTACGTGTCGGTCATCAAAACTCATAGTTTTGGCTGATTCTGGCCCGTATCATGGACTATTACTCACCTTTTTGGGCCCCCGGAGTGATTTCCACGGTTAACGAACCACGGGGTGCATTTACGTGTCGGTCATCAACACTCATAGTTTTGGCCGATTCTGGCGCGTTTCTTGGACTATTACTCTGTTTTTGGGTCTCGGCGTGATTTCCATGATTGATGAACACCAGGGTGCATTTATGTGTCGCTCATCAACACTCGCAGTTTTTGCCGATTCTGGCCCGTTTCGTGGAGTATTACGCAATGTTTTGGGGTATCGAAGTGATTTCAACGATTAACGAACCGCGGGGTGTGTTTACGTTTTGGTCATCAACACTTACACTTTTGTCCGATTCTTGCCTTTTTGTATACTATTAGTCACTATTTTGGGGTCCCAGAGTGATTTCCACGATTAACGAACCCCGGCGTGCGTTTACGTGTCGGTCATCAACACTCACAGTTTTGGCCGATTCTGGCCCGTTTCGTGGACTATTACTCACTTTTTTGGGTCCCCAGAGTGATTTCCATGATTAACGAACCCTTGGGTGCGCTTACGGGTTGGTTATCAACACTCGCGGTTTTTGTCAATTCTGACCCGTTTCGTGGACTGTTACTCACCGTTTTGGGGCCCCAAAGCGATTTCCATGGTTGTTGAACCCCAAGGTGCGCTTAAGTGTAGGTCATCAACAATCGCAGTTTGGGCCGATTCTGGCCCGTTTCTTGGACTATTACTTAGTTATGGGGGTCCCGAAATGACCCCGGGTTGTGTTTACGTGTCGGTCAGCAACACTCACAATTTTGGCCAATTCTAACGTGTTTTGTGGACTATTACTCACTGTTTTCAGGTCCCGAAGTGATTTCCATAGTTGTTGAACCCCAAGGCGCGCTTACGTGTCGGTCATCAATACTCATAGTTTTGGCTGATTCTGGCCCGTATCATGGACTATTACTCACTTTTTTGGGCCCCCGGAGTGATTTCCACGATTAATGAACCACGGGGTGCATTTACGTGTCGGTCATCAACACTCACAGTTTTGGCCAATTCTGGCCCGTTTCTTGGACTATTACTCTGTTTTTGGGTCTCGGCGTGATTTCCATGATTGACGAACACCGGGGTGCATTTATGTCTCGCTCATCAACACTCGCAGTTTTGGCCGATTCTGGCCCGTTTCGTGGAGTATTACGCACTGTTTTGGGGTATCGAAGTGATTTCAACGATTAACGAACCGCGGGGTGCGTTTACGTTTCGGTCATCAACACTTACACTTTTGTCCGATTCTTGCCTTTTTTGTATACTATTACTCACTGTTTTGGGGTCCCGGAGTGATTTCCACGATTAACGAACCCCGGCGTGCGTTTACGTGTCGGTCATCAACACTCACAGTTTTGGCCGATTCTGGCCCGTTTCGTGGACTATTACTCACTTTTTTGGGGCCCCGGAGTGATTTCCACGATTAACGAACCCTTGGGTGCGCTTACGGGTTGGTTATCAACACTCGCGGTTTTTGTAGATTCTGACACGTTTCGTGGACTATTACTCACCGTTTTGGGGCCCCAAAGCGATTTCCATGGTTGTTGAACCCCAAGGTGCGCTTAAGTGTACGTCATCAACAATCGCAGTTTGGGCCGATTTTGGCCCGTTTCTTGGACTATTACTTAGTTATGGGGGTCCCGAAATGACCCCGGGTTGTGTTTACGTGTCGGTCAGCAACACTCACAATTTTGGCCAATTCTAACGTGTTTTGTGGACTATTACTCACTGTTTTCAGGTCCCGAAGTGATTTCCATAGTTGTTGAACCCCAAGGCGCGCTTACGTGTCGGTCATCAATACTCATAGTTTTGGCTGATTCTGGCCCGTATCATGGACTATTACTCACTTTTTTGGGCCCCCGGAGTGATTTCCACGATTACCGAACCACGGGGTGCATTTACGTGTCGGTCATCATCACTCACAGTTTTGGCCGATTCTGGCCCGTTTCTTGGACTATTACTCTGTTTTTGGGTCTCGGCGTGATTTCCATGATTGACGAACACCGGGGTGCATTTATGTGTCGCTCATCAACACTCGCAGTTTTGGCCGATTCTGGCCCGTTTCGTGGAGTATTAC
>NW_025230131.1:7375-11860 GCF_018294505.1 Triticum aestivum | reverse complement strand
GCGTGCGTTTACGTGTCGGTCATCAACACTCACAGTTTTGCCGATTCTGGCCCGTTTCGTGGACTATTACTCACTTTTTTGGGTCCCCGGAGTGATTTCCACAATTAACGAACCCTTGGGTGCGCTTACGGGTTGGTTATTAACACTCACGGTTTTTGTCGATTCTGACCCGTGTCGTGGACTGTTACTCACCGTGTTGGGGCCCCAAAGCGATTTCCATGGTTGTTGAACCCCAAGGTGCGCTTAAGTGTAGGTCATCAACAATCACAGTTTGGGCCGATTCTGGCCCGTTTCTTGGACTATTACTTAGTTATCGGGGTCCCGAAATGATTTCCATGATTTACGAACCTCGGGTTGTGTTTACGTGTCGGTCAGCAGCACTCACAATTTTGGCCAATTCTAACGTGTTTTGTGGACTATTACTCACCGTTTTCAGGCCCCGAAGTGATTTCCATAGTTGTTGAACCCCAAGGCACGCTTACGTGTCGGTCATCAAAACTCATAGTTTTGGCTGATTCTGGCCCGTATCATGGACTATTACTCACTTTTTTGGGCCCCCGGAGTGATTTCCACGGTTAACGAACCACGGGGTGCATTTACGTGTCGGTCATCAACACTCACAGTTTTGGCCGATTCTGGCGCGTTTCTTGGACTATTACTCTGTTTTTGGGTCTCGGCGTGATTTCCATGATTGATGAACACCAGGGTGCATTTATGTGTCTCTCATCAACACTCGCAGTTTTTGCCGATTCTGGCCCGTTTCGTGGAGTATTACGCAATGTTTTGGGGTATCGAAGTGATTTCAACGATTAACGAACCGCGGGGTGTGTTTACGTTTCGGTCATCAACACTTACACTTTTGTCCGATTCTTGCCTTTTTGTATACTATTAGTCACTATTTTGGGGTCCCAGAGTGATTTCCATGATTAACGAACCCCGGCGTGCGTTTACGTGTCGGTCATCAACACTCACAGTTTTGGCCGATTCTGGCCCGTTTCGTGGACTATTACTCACTTTTTTGGGTCCCCAGAGTGATTTCCATGATTAACGAACCCCTGGGTGCACTTACGGGTTGGTTATCAACACTCGCGGTTTTTGTCATTTCTGACCCGTTTCGTGGACTATTACTCACCGTTTTGGGGCCCCAAAGCGATTTCCATGGTTGTTGAACCCCAAGGTGCGCTTAAGTGTAGGTCATCAACAATCGCAGTTTGGGCCGATTCTGGCCCGTTTCTTGGACTATTACTTAGTTATGGGGGTCCCGAAATGACCCCGGGTTGTGTTTACGTGTCGGTCAGCAACACTCACAATTTTGGCCAATTCTAACGTGTTTTGTGGACTATTACTCACTGTTTTCATGTCCCGAAGTGATTTCCATAGTTGTTGAACCCCAAGGCGCGCTTACGTGTCGGTCATCAATACTCATAGTTTTGGCTGATTCTGGCCCGTATCATGGACTATTACTCACTTTTGTGGGCCCCCGGAGTGATTTCCACGATTAACGAACGACGGGGTGCATTTACGTGTCGGTCATCCACACTCACAGTTTTGGCCGATTCTGGCCCGTTTCTTGGACTATTACTCTGTTTTTGGGTCTCGGCGTGATTTCCATGACTGACGAACACCGGGGTGCATTTATGTGTCGCTCATCAACACTCGCAGTTTTGGCCGATTCTGGCCCGTTTCGTGGAGTATTACGCACTGTTTTGGGGTATCGAAGTGATTTCAACGATTAATGAACCGCGGGGTGCGTTTACGTTTCGGTCATCAACACTTACAGTTTTGTCCGATTCTTGCCTTTTTTGTATACTATTACTCACTGTTTTGGGGTCCCGGAGTGATTTCCACGATTAACGAACCCCAGCGTGCGTTTACGTGTCGGTCATCAACACTCACAGTTTTGCCGATTCTGGCCCGTTTCGTGGACTATTACTCACTTTTTTGGGTCCCCGGAGTGATTTCCACAATTAACGAACCCTTGGGTGCGCTTACGGGTTGGTTATTAACACTCACGGTTTTTGTCGATTCTGACCCGTGTCGTGGACTGTTACTCACCGTGTTGGGGCCCCAAAGCGATTTCCATGGTTGTTGAACCCCAAGGTGCGCTTAAGTGTAGGTCATCAACAATCACAGTTTGGGCCGATTCTGGCCCGTTTCTTGGACTATTACTTAGTTATCGGGGTCCCGAAATGATTTCCATGATTTACGAAGCTCGGGTTGTGTTTACGTGTCGGTCAGCAGCACTCACAATTTTGGCCAATTCTAACGTGTTTTGTGGACTATTACTCACCGTTTTCAGGCCCCGAAGTGATTTCCATAGTTGTTGAACCCCAAGGCACGCTTACGTGTCGGTCATCAAAACTCATAGTTTTGGCTGACTCTGGCCCGTATCATGGACTATTACTCACTTTTTTGGGCCCCCGGAGTGATTTCCACGGTTAACGAACCACGGGGTGCATTTACGTGTCGGTCATCAACACTCACAGTTTTGGCCGATTCTGGCGCGTTTCTTGGACTATTACTCTGTTTTTGGGTCTCGGCGTGATTTCCATGATTGATGAACACCAGGGTGCATTTATGTGTCGCTCATCAACACTCGCAGTTTTTGCCGATTCTGGCCCGTTTCGTGGAGTATTACGCAATGTTTTGGGGTATCGAAGTGATTTCAACGATTAACGAACCGCGGGGTGTGTTTACGTTTCGGTCATCAACACTTACACTTTTGTCCGATTCTTGCCTTTTTGTATACTATTAGTCACTATTTTGGGGTCCCAGAGTGATTTCCATGATTAACGAACCCCGGCGTGCGTTTACGTGTCGGTCATCAACACTCACAGTTTTGGCCGATTCTGGCCCGTTTCGTGGACTATTACTCACTTTTTTGGGTCCCCAGAGTGATTTCCATGATTAACGAACCCTTGGGTGCACTTACGGGTTGGTTATCAACACTCGCGGTTTTTGTCAATTCTGACCCGTTTCGTGGACTATTACTCACCGTTTTGGGGCCCCAAAGCGATTTCCATGGTTGTTGAACCCCAAGGTGCGCTTAAGTGTAGGTCATCAACAATCGCAGTTTGGGCCGATTCTGGCCCGTTTCTTGGACTATTACTTAGTTATGGGGGTCCCGAAATGACCCCGGGTTGTGTTTACGTGTCGGTCAGCAACACTCACAATTTTGGCCAATTCAAACGTGTTTTGTGGACTATTACTCACTGTTTTCATGTCCCGAAGTTATTTCCATAGTTGTTGAACCCCAAGGCGCGCTTACGTGTCAGTCATCAATACTCATAGTTTTGGCTGATTCTGGCCCGTATCATGGACTATTACTCTCTTTTGTGGGCCCCTGGAGTGATTTCCACGATTAACGAACGACGGGGTGCATTTACGTGTCGGTCATCCACACTCACAGTTTTGGCCGATTCTGGCCCGTTTCTTGGACTATTACTCCGTTTTTGGGTCTCGGCGTGATTTCCATGACTGACGAACACCGGGGTGCATTTATGTGTCGCTCATCAACACTCGCAGTTTTGGCCGATTCTGGCCCGTTTCGTGGAGTATTACGCACTGTTTTGGGGTATCGAAGTGATTTCAACGATTAACGAACCGCGGGGTGCGTTTACGTTTCGGTCATCAACACTTACACTTTTGTCTGATTCTTGCCTTTTTTGTATACTATTACTCACTGTTTTGGGGTCCCGGAGTGATTTCCACGATTAACGAACCCCGGCGTGCGTTTACGTGTCGGTCATCAACACTCACAGTTTTGGCCGATTCTGGCCCGTTTCGTGGACTATTACTCACTTTTTTGGGGCCCCGGACTGATTTCCACGATTAACGAACCCTTGGGTGCGCTTACGGGTTGGTTATCAACACTCGCGGTTTTTGTAGATTCTGACACGTTTCGTGGACTATTACTCACCGTTTTGGGGCCCCAAAGCGATTTCCATGGTTGTTGAACCCCAAGGTGCGCTTAAGTGTACGTCATCAACAATCGCAGTTTGGGCCGATTTTGGCCCGTTTCTTGGACTATTACTTAGTTATGGGGGTCCCGAAATGACCCCGGGTTGTGTTTACGTGTCGGTCAGCAACACTCACAATTTTGGCCAATTCTAACGTGTTTTGTGGACTATTACTCACTGTTTTCAGGTCCCGAAGTGATTTCCATAGTTGTTGAACCCCAAGGCGCGCTTACGTGTCGGTCATCAATACTCATAGTTTTGGCTGATTCTGGCCCGTATCATGGACTATTACTCACTTTTTTGGGCCCCCGGAGTGATTTCCACGATTACCGAACCACGGGGTGCATTTACGTGTCGGTCATCATCACTCACAGTTTTGGCCGATTCTGGCCCGTTTCTTGGACTATTACTCTGTTTTTGGGTCTCGGCGTGATTTCCATGATTGACGAACACCGGGGTGCATTTATGTGTCGCTCATCAACACTCGCAGTTTTGGCCGATTCTGGCCCGTTTCGTGGAGTATTAC
>NW_025230131.1:0-7026 GCF_018294505.1 Triticum aestivum | reverse complement strand
TCGGTCATCAACACTTACAGTTTTGTCCGATTCTTGCCTTTTTTGTATACTATTACTCACTGTTTTGGGGTCCCGGAGTGATTTCCACGATTAACGAACCCCGGCGTGCGTTTACGTGTCGGTCATCAACACTCACAGTTTTGGCCGATTCTGGCCCGTTTCGTGGACTATTACTCACTTTTTTGGGTCCCGGAGTGATTTCCACAATTAACGAACCCTTGGGTGCGCTTACGGGTTGGTTATCAACACTCACGGTTTTTGTCGATTCTGACCCGTGTCGTGGACTGTTACTCACCGTTTTGGGGCCCCAAAGCGATTTCCATGGTTGTTGAACCCCAAGGTGCGCTTAAGTGTAGGTCATCAACAATCGCAGTTTGGGCCGATTCTGGCCCGTTTCTTGGACTATTACTTAGTTATGGGGGTCCCGAAATGACCCCGGGTTGTGTTTACGTGTCGGTCAGCAACACTCACAATTTTGGCCAATTCTAACGTGTTTTGTGGACTATTACTCACTGTTTTCAGGTCCCGAAGTGATTTCCATAGTTGTTGAACCCCAAGGCGCGCTTACGTGTCGGTCATCAATACTCATAGTTTTGGCTGATTCTGTCCCGTATCATGGACTATTACTCACTTTTTTGGGCCCCCGGAGTGATTTCCACGATTACCGAACCACGGGGTGCATTTACGTGTCGGTCATCATCACTCACAGTTTTGGCCGATTCTGGCCCGTTTCTTGGACTATTACTCTGTTTTTGGGTCTCGGCGTGATTTCCATGATTGACGAACACCGGGGTGCATTCATGTGTCGCTCATCAACACTCGCAGTTTTAGCCGATTCTGGCCCGTTTCGTGGAGTATTACGCACTGTTTTGGGGTATCGAAGTGATTTCAACGATTAATGAACCGCGGGGTGCGTTTACGTTTCGGTCATCAACACTTACAGTTTTGTCCGATTCTTGCCTTTTTTGTATACTATTACTCACTGTTTTGGGGTCCCGGAGTGATTTCCACGATTAACGAACCCCGGCGTGCGTTTACGTGTCGGTCATCAACACTCACAGTTTTGGCCGATTCTGGCCCGTTTCGTGGACTATTACTCACTTTTTTGGGTCCCCGGAGTGATTTCCACAATTAACGAACCCTTGGGTGCGCTTACGGGTTGGTTATCAACACTCACGGTTTTTGTCGATTCTGACCCGTGTCGTGGACTGTTACTCACCTTGTTGGGGCCCCAAAGCGATTTCCATGGTTGTTGAACCCCAAGGTGCGCTTAAGTGTAGGTCATCAACAATCACAGTTTGGGCCGATTCTGGCCCGTTTCTTGGACTATTACTTAGTTATCGGGGTCCCGAAATGATTTCCATGATTTACGAACCTCGGGTTGTGTTTACGTGTCGGTCAGCAGCACTCACAATTTTGGCCAATTCTAACGTGTTTTGTGGACTATTACTCACCGTTTTCAGGTCCCGAAGTGATTTCCATAGTTGTTGAACCCCAAGGCACGCTTACGTGTCGGTCATCAAAACTCATAGTTTTGGCTGATTCTGGCCCGTATCATGGACTATTACTCACTTTTTTGGGCCCCCGGAGTGATTTCCACGGTTAACGAACCACGGGGTGCATTTACGTGTCGGTCATCAACACTCACAGTTTTGGCCGATTCTGGCGCGTTTCTTGGACTATTACTCTGTTTTTGGGTCTCGGTGTGATTTCCATGATTGACGAACACCGGGGTGCATTTATGTGTCGCTCATCAACACTCGTAGTTTTGGCCGATTCTGGCCCGTTTCGTGGAGTATTACGCAATGTTTTGGGGTATCGAAGTGATTTCAACGATTAACGAACCGCGGGGTGCGTTTACGTTTCGGTCATCAACACTTACACTTTTGTCCGATTCTTGCCTTTTTTGTATACTATTACTCACTGTTTTGGGGTCCCGGAGTGATTTCCATGATTAACGAACCCCGGCGTGCGTTTACGTGTCGGTCATCAACACTCATAGTTTTCGCCGATTCTGGCCCGTTTCGTGGACTATTACTCACTTTTTTGGGGCCCAGAGTGATTTCCACGATTAACGAACCCTTGGGTGCGCTTACGGGTTGGTTATCTACACTCGCGGTTTTTGTCGATTCTGACCCGTTTCGTGGACTATTACTCACCGTTTTGGGGCCCCAAAGCGATTTCCATGGTTGTTGAACCCCAAGGTGCGCTTAAGTGTAGGTCATCAGCAATCGCAGTTTGGGCCGATTCTGGCCCGTTTCTTGGACTATTACTTAGTTATGGGGGTCCCGAAATGACCCCGGGTTGTGTTTACGTGTCGGTCAGCAACACTCACAATTTTGGCCAACTCTAACGTGTTTTGTGGACTATTACTCACTGTTTTTAGGTCCCGAAGTGATTTCCATAGTTGTTGAACCCCAAGGCGCGCTTACGTGTCGGTCATCAATACTCATAGTTTTGGCTGATTCTGGCCCGTATCATGGACTATTACTCACTTTTTTGGGCCCCCGGAGTGATTTCCACGATTAGCGAACCACGGGGTGCATTTACGTGTCGGTCATCAACACTCACAGTTTTTTGCCAATTCTGGCCTGTTTCTTGGACTATTACTCTGTTTTTGGGTCTCGGTGTGATTTCCATGATTGACGAACACCGGGGTGCATTTATGTGTCGCTCATCAACACTCGCAGTTTTGGCCGATTCTGGCCCGTTTCGTGGAGTATTACGCACTGTTTTGGGGTATCGAAGTGATTTCACCGATTAACGAACCGCGGGGTGCGTTTACGTTTCGGTCATCAACACTTACACTTTTGTCCGATTCTTGCCTTTTTTGTATACTCTTACTCACTGTTTTGGGGTCCCGGAGTGATTTCCACGATTAACGAACCCCGGCGTGCGTTTACGTGTCGGTCATCAACACTCACAGTTTTGCCGATTCTGGCCCGTTTCGTGGACTATTACTCACTTTTTTGGGTCCCCGGAGTGATTTCCACAATTAACGAACCCTTGGTTGCGCTTACGGGTTGGTTATCAGCACTCGCGGTTTTTGTCGATTCTGACCCGTTTCGTGGACTGTTACTCACCGTTTTGGGGCCCCAAAGCGATTTCCATGGTTGTTGAACCCCAAGGTGCGCTTAAGTGTAGGTCATCAACAATCGCAGTTTGGGCCGATTCTGGCCCGTTTCTTGGACTATTACTTAGTTATGGGGTCCCGAAATGACCCCGGGTTGTGTTTACGTGTCGGTCAGCAACACTCACAATTTTGGCCAATTCTAACGTGTTTTGTGGACTATTACTCACTGTTTTTAGGTCCCGAAGTGATTTCCATAGTTGTTGAACCCCAAGGCGCGCTTACCTGTCGGTCATCAATACTCATAGTTTTGGCTGATTCTGGCCCGTATCATGTACTATTACTCACTTTTTTGGGCCCCCGGAGTGATTTCCACGATTAGCGAACCACTGGGTGCATTTACGTGTCGGTCATCAACACTCACAGTTTTGGCCAATTCTGGCCCGTTTCTTGGACTATTACTCTGTTTTTGGGTCTCGGCGTGATTTCCATGTTTGACGAACACCGGAGTGCATTTATGTGTCGCTCATAACACTCGCAGTTTTGGCCGATTCTGGCCCGTTTCGTGGAGTATTACGCACTATTTTGGGGTATCGAAGTGATTTCACCGATTAACGAACCGCGGGTGCGTTTACGTTTCGGTCATCAACACTTACACTTTTGTCCGATTCTTGCCTTTTTTGTATACTATTACTCACTGTTTTGGGGTCCCGGAGTGATTTCCACGATTAACGAACCCCGGCGTGCGTTTACGTGTCGGTCATCAACACTCACAGTTTTGGCCGATTCTGGCCCGTTTCGTGGACTATTACTCACTTTTTTGGGGCCCCGGAGTGATTTCCACGATTAACGAACCCCTGGGTGCGCTTACGGGTTGGTTATCAACACTCGCGGTTTTTGTCGATTCTGACCCGTTTCGTGGACTGTTACTCACCGTTTTGGGGCCCCAAAGCGATTTCCATGGTTGTTGAACCCCAAGGTGCGCTTAAGTGTAGGTCATCAACAATCACAGTTTGGGCCGATTCTTTCCCGTTTCTTGGACTATTACTTAGTTATGGGGGTCCTGAAATGACCCCGGGTTGTGCTTACGTGTCGGTCAGCAACACTCACAATTTTGGCCAATTCTAACGTGTTTTGTGGACTATTACTCACTGTTTTCAGGTCCCGAAGTGATTTCCATAGTTGTTGAACCCCAAGGCGCGCTTACGTGTCGGTCATCAATACTCATAGTTTTGGCTGATTCTGGCCCGTATCATGGACTATTACTCTCTTTTTTGGGCCCCCGGAGTGATTTCCACGATTAACGAACCACGGGGTGCATTTACGTGTCGGTCATCAACACTCACAGTTTTGGCCAATTCTGGCCCGTTTCTTGGACTATTACTCTGTTTTTGGGTCTCGGCGTGATTTCCATGTTTGACGAACACCGGGGTGCATTTATGTGTCGCTCATAACACTCGTAGTTTTGGCCGATTCTGGCCCGTTTCGTGGAGTATTACGCACTGTTTTGGGGTATCGAAGTGATTTCACCGATTAACGAACCGCGGGTGCGTTTACGTTTCGGTCATCAACACTTACACTTTTGTCCGATTCTTGCCTTTTTTGTATACTATTACTCACTGTTTTGGGGTCCCGGAGTGATTTCCACGATTAACGAACCCCGGCGTGCGTTTACGTGTCGGTCATCAACACTCACAGTTTTGGCCGATTCTGGCCCGTTTCATGGACTATTACTCACTTTTTTGGGGCCCCGGAGTGATTTCCACGATTAACGAACCCCTGGGTGCGCTTACGGGTTGGTTATCAACACTCGCGATTTTTGTCGATTCTGACCCGTTTCGTGGACTGTTACTCACCGTTTTGGGGCCCCAAAGCGATTTCCATGGTTGTTGAACCCCAAGGTGCGCTTAAGTGTAGGTCATCAACAATCACAGTTTGGGCCGATTCTTTCCCGTTTCTTGGACTATTACTTAGTTATGGGGGTCCCGAAATGAACCCAGCTTGTGTTTACGTGTCGGTCAGCAACACTCACAATTTTGGCCAATTCTAACGTGTTTTGTGGACTATTACTCACTGTTTTCAGGTCCCGAAGTGATTTCCATAGTTGTTGAACCCCAAGGCGCGCTTACGTGTCAGTCATCAATATTCATAGTTTTGGCTGATTCTGGCCCGTATCATGGACTATTACTCACTTTTTTGGGCCCCCGGAGTGATTTCCACGATTAACGAACCACGGGGTGCATTTACGTGTCGGTCATCAACACTCACAGTTTTGGCCAATTCTGGCCCGTTTCTTGGACTATTACTCTGTTTTTGGGTCTCGGCGTGATTTCCATGTTTGACGAACACCGGGGTGCATTTATGTGTCGCTCATAACACTCGCAGTTTTGGCCGATTCTGGCCCGTTTCGTGGAGTATTACGCACTGTTTTGGGGTATCGAAGTGATTTCACCGATTAACGAACCGCGGGTGCGTTTACGTTTCGGTCATCAACACTTACACTTTTGTCCGATTCTTGCCTTTTTTGTATACTATTACTCACTGTTTTGGGGTCCCGGAGTGATTTCCACGATTAACGAACCCCGATGTGCGTTTACGTGTCGGTCATCAACACTCACAGTTTTGGCCGATTCTGGCCCGTTTCGTGGACTATTACTCACTTTTTTGGGGCCCCGGAGTGATTTCCACGATTAACGAACCCCTGGGTGCGCTTACGGGTTGGTTATCAACACTCGCGGTTTTTGTCGATTCTGACCCGTTTCGTGGACTGTTACTCACCGTTTTGGGGCCCCAAAGCGATTTCCATGGTTGTTGAACCCCAAGGTGCGCTTAAGTGTAGGTCATCAACAATCACAGTTTGGGCCGATTCTTTCCCGTTTCTTGGACTATTACTTAGTTATGGGGGTCCCGAAATGAACCCAGGTTGTGTTTACGTGTCGGTCAGCAACACTCACAATTTTGGCCAATTCTAACGTGTTTTGTGGACTATTACTCACTGTTTTCAGGTCCCGAAGTGATTTCCATAGTTGTTGAACCCCAAGGCGCGCTTACCTGTCGGTCATCAATACTCATAGTTTTGGCTGATTCTGTCCCGTATCATGGACTACTACTCACTTTTTTGGGCCCCCGGAGTGATTTCCACGATTAGCGAACCACTGGGTGCATTTACGTGTCGGTCATCAACAATCACAGTTTTGGCCAATTCTGGCCCGTTTCTTGGACTATTACTCTGTTTTTGGGTCTCGGCGTGATTTCCATGTTTGACGAACACCGGAGTGCATTTATGTGTCGCTCATAACACTCGCAGTTTTGGCCGATTCTGGCCCGTTTCGTGGAGTATTACGCACTATTTTGGGGTATCGAAGTGATTTCACCGATTAACGAACCGCGGGTGCGTTTACGTTTCGGTCATCAACACTTACACTTTTGTCCGATTGTTGCCTTTTTTGTATACTATTACTCACTGTTTTGGGGTCCCGGAGTGATTTCCACGATTAACGAACCCCGGCGTGCGTTTACGTGTCGGTCATCAACACTCACAGTTTTGGCCGATTCTGGCCCGTTTCGTGGACTATTACTCACTTTTTTGGGGCCCCGGAGTGATTTCCACGATTAACGAACCCCTGGGTGCGCTTACGGGTTGGTTATCAACACTCGCGGTTTTTGTCGATTCTGACCCGTTTCGTGGACTGTTACTCACCGTTTTGGGGCCCCAAAGCGATTTCCATGGTTGTTGAACCCCAAGGTGCGCTTAAGTGTAGGTCATCAACAATCACAGTTTGGGCCGATTCTTTCCCGTTTCTTGGACTATTACTTAGTTATGGGGGTCCCGAAATGAACCCAGGTTGTGTTTACGTGTCGGTCAGCAACACTCACAATTTTGGCCAATTCTAACGTGTTTTGTGGACTATTACTCACTGTTTTCAGGTCCCGAAGTGATTTCCATAGTTGTTGAA
>NW_025230130.1:0-16314 GCF_018294505.1 Triticum aestivum | reverse complement strand
TGTCAGTGTTGACGACGGACACATAAACGAACCCCGGGGTTCATCGATCGTGGAAATTGCTCTAGGTCCCCAAAACGCTGAGTGATAGTGCACAAAACGGACTAGAATCGGCCGAATATGTGAGTGTTGATCACCGACACGCAAACGCACCAAGGGTTCGTCAATCATCAAAATGACTCCAAGACCCCATAATAGAGAAATAGTCCAAGAAACGGGCCAGAATCGGCCCAAACTGTGATTGTTGATGACCAACATGTAAGCGCACCTTGGATTTCGACAACCATGGAAATCGCTTTGGGACCCCAAAACGGTGAGTAATAGTCCATGAAACGGGCCAGAATCGGCCAAAACTGCGAGTGTTGATGACCAACACGTAAGCACACCTTGGAGTTCAACAACTATGGAAATCGCTTCGGGACCCCGAAACCGTGAGTAATAGTCCACGAAACATGTCAGAATTGGCCAAAACTGTGAGTGTTGACGACAGACACATAAATGCACCCCGGGGTTCATCAATCGTGGAAATCCCTCTGGGTCTCCAAAACACTGCGTAATAGTGCACGAAACGGACACGATTCGGCCAAATATGTGAGTGTTGATGACCGACACGTAAACGCACCCTGGGGTTCGTCAATCATGGAAATGACTCTGAGACCCCAAAATAGAGTAGTAGTCCAAGAAACGGGCGAGAATCGGCCCAAACTGTGATTGTTGATGACCGACATGTAAGCGCACCTTGGAGTTCGACAACCATGGAAATCGCTTTTGGACGCCAAAACGGTGAGTAATAGTCCATGAAACGGGCCAGAATCGGCCAAAACTGCGAGTGTTGATGACCAACTCGTAAGGACACCTTGGGGTTCAACAACTATGGAAATCGCTTCGGGACCCCAAAACAGTGAGTAATAGTCCACGAAACCCGTCAGAATTGGCCAAAACTGTCAGTGTTGACGACGGACACATAAACGAACCCCGGGTTTCATCGATCGTGGAAATTGCTCTAGGTCCCCAAAACGCTGAGTGACAGTGCACAAAACGGACTAGAATCGGCTGAATATGTGAGTGTTGATCACCGACACGTAAACGCACCAAGGGTTCGTCAATCATCGAAATGACTCCAAGACCCCAAAATAGAGTAATAGTCCAAGAAACGGGCCAGAATCGGCCCAAACTGTGATTGTTGATGACCGACATGTAAGCGCACCTTGGAATTCGACAACCATGGAAATCGCTTTGGGACCCCAAAACGGTGAGTAATAGTCCATGAAACGGGCCAGAATCGCCCAAAACTGCGAGTGTTGATGACCAACACGTAAGCACACCTTGGAGTTCAACAACTATGGAAATCGCTTCGGGACCCCAAAACCGTGAGTAATAGTCCACGAAACATGTCAGAATTGGCCAAAACTGTGAGTGTTGACGACAGACACATAAATGCACCCCAGGGTTCATCAATCATGGAAATCCCTCTGGGCCTCCAAAACACTGAGTAATAGTGCATGAAACGGACACGATTCGGCCAAATATGTCAGTGTTGATGACTGACACGTAAACGCACCCTGGGGTTCGTCAATCATGGAAATGACTCTGAGACCCCAAAATAGAGTAGTAGTCCAAGAAACAGGCCAGAATCGGCCCAAACTATGATTGTTGATGACCGACACGTAAGCGCACCTTGGAGTTCGACAACCATGGAACGCTTTGGGACCCCAAAACAGTGAGTAATAGTCCATGAAACGGGCCATAATCGGCCAAAACTGCGAGTGTTGATGACCAACACATAAGGACACCTTGGGGTTCAACAACTATGGAAATCGCTTCGGGACCCCAAAACGGTGAGTAATAGTCCACGAAACCCGTCAGAATTGGCCAAAACTGTCAGTGTTGACGACGGACACATAAACGAACCCCGGGGTTCATCGATCGTGGAAATTGCTCTAGGTCCCCAAAACGCTGAGTGATAGTGCACAAAACGGACTAGAATCGGCCGAATATGTGAGTGTTGATCACCGACACGCAAACGCACCAAGGGTTCGTCAATCATCAAAATGACTCCAAGACCCCATAATAGAGAAATAGTCCAAGAAACGGGCCAGAATCGGCCCAAACTGTGATTGTTGATGACCAACATGTAAGCGCACCTTGGATTTCGACAACCATGGAAATCGCTTTGGGACCCCAAAACGGTGAGTAATAGTCCATGAAACGGGCCAGAATCGGCCAAAACTGCGAGTGTTGATGACCAACACGTAAGCACACCTTGGAGTTCAACAACTATGGAAATCGCTTCGGGACCCCGAAACCGTGAGTAATAGTCCACGAAACATGTCAGAATTGGCCAAAACTGTGAGTGTTGACGACAGACACATAAATGCACCCCGGGGTTCATCAATCGTGGAAATCCCTCTGGGTCTCCAAAACACTGCGTAATAGTGCACGAAACGGACACGATTCGGCCAAATATGTGAGTGTTGATGACCGACACGTAAACGCACCCTGGGGTTCGTCAATCATGGAAATGACTCTGAGACCCCAAAATAGAGTAGTAGTCCAAGAAACGGGCGAGAATCGGCCCAAACTGTGATTGTTGATGACCGACACGTAAGCGCACCTTGTAGTTCGACAACCATGGAAATCGCTTTGGGACGCCAAAACGGTGAGTAATAGTCCATGAAACGGGCCAGAATCGGCCAAAACTGCGAGTGTTGATGACCAACTCGTAAGGACACCTTGGGGTTCAACAACTATGGAAATCGCTTCGGGACCCCAAAACAGTGAGTAATAGTCCACGAAACCCGTCAGAATTGGCCAAAACTGTCAGTGTTGACGACGGACACATAAACGAACCCCGGGTTTCATCGATCGTGGAAATTGCTCTAGGTCCCCAAAACGCTGAGTGACAGTGCACAAAACGGACTAGAATCGGCTGAATATGTGAGTGTTGATCACCGACACGTAAACGCACCAAGGGTTCGTCAATCATCGAAATGACTCCAAGACCCCAAAATAGAGTAATAGTCCAAGAAACGGGCCAGAATCGGCCCAAACTGTGATTGTTGATGACCGACATGTAAGCGCACCTTGGAATTCGACAACCATGGAAATCGCTTTGGGACCCCAAAACGGTGAGTAATAGTCCATGAAACGGGCCAGAATCGCCCAAAACTGCGAGTGTTGATGACCAACACGTAAGCACACCTTGGAGTTCAACAACTATGGAAATCGCTTCGGGACCCCAAAACCGTGAGTAATAGTCCACGAAACATGTCAGAATTGGCCAAAACTGTGAGTGTTGACGACAGACACATAAATGCACCCCAGGGTTCATCAATCATGGAAATCCCTCTGGGTCTCCAAAACACTGAGTAATAGTGCATGAAACGGACACGATTCGGCCAAATATGTGAGTGTTGATGACTGACACGTAAACGCACCCTGGGGTTCGTCAATCATGGAAATGACTCTGAGACCCCAAAATAGAGTAGTAGTCCAAGAAACAGGCCAGAATCGGCCCAAACTATGATTGTTGATGACCGACACGTAAGCGCACCTTGGACTTCGACAACCATGGAACGCTTTGGGACCCCAAAACAGTGAGTAATAGTCCATGAAACGGGCCATAATCGGCCAAAACTGCGAGTGTTGATGACCAACACATAAGGACACCTTGGGGTTCAACAACTATGGAAATCGCTTCGGGACCCCAAAACGGTGAGTAATAGTCCACGAAACCCGTCAGAATTGGCCAAAACTGTCAGTGTTGACGACGGACACATAAACGAACCCCGGGGTTCATCGATCGTGGAAATTGCTCTAGGTCCCCAAAACGCTGAGTGATAGTGCACAAAACGGACTAGAATCGGCCGAATATGTGAGTGTTGATCACCGACACGCAAACGCACCAAGGGTTCGTCAATCATCAAAATGACTCCAAGACCCCATAATAGAGAAATAGTCCAAGAAACGGGCCAGAATCGGCCCAAACTGTGATTGTTGATGACCAACATGTAAGCGCACCTTGGATTTCGACAACCATGGAAATCGCTTTGGGACCCCAAAACGGTGAGTAATAGTCCATGAAACGGGCCAGAATCGGCCAAAACTGCGAGTGTTGATGACCAACACGTAAGCACACCTTGGAGTTCAACAACTATGGAAATCGCTTCGGGACCCCGAAACCGTGAGTAATAGTCCGCGAAACATGTCAGAATTGGCCAAAACTGTGAGTGTTGACGACAGACACATAAATGCACCCCGGGGTTCATCAATCGTGGAAATCCCTCTGGGTCTCCAAAACACTGAGTAATAGTGCACGAAACGGACACGATTCGGCCAAATATGTGAGTGTTGATGACCGACACGTAAACGCACCCTGGGGTTCGTCAATCATGGAAATGACTCTGAGACCCCAAAATAGAGTAGTAGTCCAAGAAACGGGCCAGAATCGGCCCAAACTGTGATTGTTGATGACCGACACGTAAGCGCACCTTGTAGTTCGACAACCATGGAAATCGCTTTGGGACGCCAAAACGGTGAGTAATAGTCCATGAAACGGGCCAGAATCGGCCAAAACTGCGAGTGTTGATGACCAACTCGTAAGGACACCTTGGGGTTCAACAACTATGGAAATCGCTTTTGGACCCCAAAACAGTGAGTAATAGTCCACGAAAACCGTCAGAATTGGCCAAAACTGTCAGTGTTGACGACGGACACATAAACGAACCCCGGGTTTCATCGATCGTGGAAATTGCTCTAGGTCCCCAAAACGCTGAGTGACAGTGCACAAAACGGACTAGAATCGGCTGAATATGTGAGTGTTGATCACCGACACGTAAACGCACCAAGGGTTCGTCAATCATCAAAATGACTCCAAGACCCCAAAATAGAGTAATAGTCCAAGAAACGGGCCAGAATCGGCCCAAACTGTGATTGTTGATGACCGACACGTAAGCGCACCTTGGAGTCCGACAACCATGGAAATCGCTTTGGGACCCCAAAACGGTGATTAATAATCCATGAAACGGGCCAGAATCGGCCAAAACTGCGAATGTTGATGACCAACACGTAAGGACACCTTGGGGTTCAACAACTATGAAAATTGCTTCGGGACCCCAAAACGGTGAGTAATAGTCCACGAAACCCGTCAGAATTGGCCAAAACTGTCAGTGTTGACGACGGACACATAAACGAACCCCGGGGTTCATCGATCGTGGAAATTGCTCTAGGTCCCCAAAACGCTGAGTGATAGTGCACAAAATGGACTAGAATCGGCCGAATATGTGAGTGTTGATCACCGACACATAAACGCACCAAGGGTTCGTCAATCATCGAAATGACTCCAAGACCCCATAATAGAGAAATAGTCCAAGAAACGGGCCAGAATCGGCCCAAACTGTGATTGTTGATGACCGACATGTAAGCGCACCTTGGAATTCGACAACCATGGAAATCGCTTTGGGACCCCAAAACGGTGAGTAATAGTCCATGAAACGGGCCAGAATCGGCCAAAACTGCGAGTGTTGATGACCAACTCGTAAGGACACCTTGGGGTTCAACAACTATGGAAATCGCTTCGGGACCCCAAAACCGTGAGTAATAGTCCACGAAACATGTCAGAATTGGCCAAAACTGTGAGTGTTGACGACAGACACATAAATGCACCCCGGGGTTCATCAATCATTGAAATCCCTCTGGGTCTCCAAAACACTGAGTAATAGTGCACGAAACGGACACGATTCGGCCAAATATGTGAGTGTTGATGACCGACACGTAAACGCACCCTGGGGTTTGTCAATCATGGAAATGACTCTGAGACCCCAAAATAGAGTAGTAGTCCAAGAAACGGGCCAGAATCGGCCCAAACTGTGATTGTTGATGACCGACACGTAAGCGCACCTTGGAGTTCGACAACCATGGAAATCGCTTTGGGACCCCAAAACGGTGAGTAATAGTCCATGAAACGGGCCAGAATCGGCCAAAACTGCGAGTGTTGATGACCAACTCGTAAGGACACCTTGGGGTTCAACAACTATGGAAATCGCTTCGGGACCCCAAAACAGTGAGTAATAGTCCACGAAAACCGTCAGAATTGGCCAAAACTGTCAGTGTTGACGACGGACACATAAACGAACCCCGGGTTTCATCGATCGTGGAAATTGCTCTAGGTCCCCAAAACGCTGAGTGATAGTGCACAAAACGGACTAGAATCGGCTGAATATGTGAGTGTTGATCACCGACACGTAAACGCACCAAGGGTTCGTCAATCATCGAAATGACTCCAAGACCCCAAAATAGAGTAATAGTCCAAGAAACGGGCCAGAATCGGCCCAAACTGTGATTGTTGATGACCGACACGTAAGCGCACCTTGGAGTTCGACAACCATGGAAATCGCTTTCGGACCCCAAAACGGTGAGTAATAGTCCATGAAACGGGCCAGAATCGGCCAAAACTGTGAGTGTTGATGACCAACACGTAAGCACACCTTGGAGTTCAACAACTATGGAAATCGCTTCGGGACCCCAAAACCGTGAGTAATAGTCCACGAAACATGTCAGTATTGGCCAAAACTGTGAGTGTTGACGACAGACACATAAATGCACCCCGGGGTTCATCAATCGTGGAAATCCCTCTGGGTCTCCAAAACACTGAGTAATAGTGCACGAAACGGACACGATTCGGCCAAATATGTGAGTGTTGATGACCGACACGTAAACGCACCCTGGGGTTCGTCAATCATGGAAATGACTCTGAGACCCCAAAATAGAGTAGTAGTCCAAGAAACGGGCCAGAATCGGCCCAAACTGTGATTGTTGATGACCGACACGTAAGCGCACCTTGGAGTTCGACAACCATGGAAATCGCTTTGGGACCCCAAAACGGTGAGTAATAGTCCATGAAACGGGCAAGAATCGGCCAAAACTGCGAATGTTGATGACCAACACGTAAGGACACCTTGGGGTTCAACAACTATAAAAATTGCTTCGGGACCCCAAAACGGTGAGTAATAGTCCACGAAACCCGTCAGAATTGGCCAAAACTGTCAGTGTTGACGACGGACACATAAACGAACACCAGGGTTCATCGATCGTGGAAATTGCTCTAGGTCCCCAAAACGCTGAGTGATAGTGCACAAAATGGACTAGAATCGGCCGAATATGTGAGTGTTGATCACCAACACGTAAACGCACCAAGGGTTCGTCAATCATCGAAATGACTCCAAGACCCCATAATAAAGAAATAGTCCAAGAAACGGGCCAGAATCGGCCCAAACTGTGATTGTTGATGACCGACATGTAAGCGCACCTTGGAATTCGACAACCATGGAAATCGCTTTGGGACCCCAAAACGGTGAGTAATAGTCCATGAAACGGGCCAGAATCGGCCAAAACTGCGAGTGTTGATGACCAACATGTAAGCACACCTTGGAGTTCAACAACTATGGAAATCGCTTCGGGACCCCAAAACCGTGAGTAATAGTCCACGAAACATGTCAGAATTGGCCAAAACTGTGAGTGTTGACGACAGACACATAAATGCACCCCGGGGTTCATCAATCATTGAAATCCCTCTGGGTCTCCAAAACACTGAGTAATAGTGCACGAAACGGACACGATTCGGCCAAATATGTGAGTGTTGATGACCGACACGTAAACGCACCCTGGGGTTTGTCAATCATGGAAATGACTCTGAGACCTAGTAGTCCAAGAAACGGGCCAGAATCGGCCCAAACTGTGATTGTTGATGACCGACACGTAAGCGCACCTTGGAGTTCGACAACCATGGAAATCGCTTTGGGACCCCAAAACGGTGAGTAATAGTCCATGAAACGGGCCAGAATCGGCCAAAACTGCGAGTGTTGATGACCAACTCGTAAGGACACCTTGGGGTTCAACAACTATGGAAATCGCTTCGGGACCCCAAAACAGTGAGTAATAGTCCACGAAAACCGTCAGAATTTGCCAAAACTGTCAGTGTTGACGACGGACACATAAACGAACCCCGGGTTTCATCGATCGTGGAAATTGCTCTAGGTCCCCAAAACGCTGAGTGATAGTGCACAAAACGGACTAGAATCGGCTGAATATGTGAGTGTTGATCACCGACACGTAAACGCACCAAGGGTTCGTCAATCATCGAAATGACTCCAAGACCCCAAAATAGAGTAATAGTCCAAGAAACGGGCCAGAATCGGCCCAAACTGTGATTGTTGATGACCGACACGTAAGCGCACCTTGGAGTTCGACAACCATGGAAATCGCTTTGGGGCCCCAAAACGGTGAGTAATAGTCCATGAAACGGGCCAGAATCGGCCCAAACTGTGAGTGTTGATGACCAACACGTAAGCACACCTTGGAGTTCAACAACTATGGAAATCGCTTCGGGACCCCAAAACCGTGTGTAATAGTCCACGAAATATGTCAGAATTGGCCAAAACTGTGAGTGTTGACGACAGACACATAAATGCACCCCGGGGTTCATCAATCGTGGAAATCCCTCTGGGTCTCCAAAACACTGAGTAATAGTGCACGAAACGGACACGATTCGGCCAAATATGTGAGTGTTGATGACCGACACGTAAACGCACCCTGGGGTTCGTCAATCATGGAAATGACTCTGAGACCCCAAAATAGAGTAGTAGTCCAAGAAACGGGCCAGAATCGGCCCAAACTGTGATTGTTGATGACCGACACGTAAGCGCACCTTGGAGTTCGACAACCATGGAAATCGCTTTGGGACCCCAAAACGGTGAGTAATAGTCCATGAAACGGGCCAGAATCGGCCTAAACTGCGAATGTTGATGACCAACACGTAAGGACACCTTGGGGTTCAACAACTATGAAAATTGCTTCGGGACCCCAAAACGGTGAGTAATAGTCCACGAAACCCGTCAGAATTGGCCAAAACTGTCAGTGTTGACGACGGACACATAAACGAACCCCGGGGTTCATCGATCGTGGAAATTGCTCTAGGTCCCCAAAACGCTGAGTGATAGTGCACAAAACGTACTAGAATCGGCCGAATATGTGAGTGTTGATCACCGACACGTAAACGCACCAAGGGTTCGTCAATCATCGAAATGACTCCAAGATCCCATAATAGAGAAATAGTCCAAGAAACGGGCCAGAATCGGCCCAAACTGTGATTGTTGATGACCAACATGTAAGCGCACCTTGGAATTCGACAACCATGGAAATCGCTTTGGGACCCCAAAACGGTGAGTAATAGTCCATGAAACGAGCCAGAATCGGCCAAAACTGCGAGTGTTGATGACCAACATGTAAGCACACCTTGGAGTTCAACAACTATGGAAATCGCTTCGGGACCCCAAAACCGTGAGTAATAGTCCACGAAACATGTCAGAATTGGCCAAAACTGTGAGTGTTGACGACAGACACATAAATGCACCCCGGGGTTCATCAATCATTGAAATCCCTCTGGGTCTCCAAAACACTGAGTAATAGTGCACGAAACGGACACGATTCGGCCAAATATGTGAGTGTTGATGACCGACACGTAAACGCACCCTGGGGTTTATCAATCATGGAAATGACTCTGAGACCCAGTAGTCCAAGAAACGGGCCAGAATCGGCCCAAACTGTGATTGTTGATGACCGACACGTAAGCGCACCTTGGAGTTCGACAACCATGGAAATCGCTTTGGGACCCCAAAACGATGAGTAATAGTCCATGAAACGGGCCAGAATCGGCCAAAACTACGAGTGTTGTTGACCAACTCGTAAAGACACCTTGGGGTTCAACAACTATGGAAATGGCTTCGGGACCCCAAAACAGTGAGTAATAGTCCACGAAAACCGTCAGAATTGGCCAAAACTGTCAGTGTTGACGACGGACACATAAACGAACCCCGGGTTTCATCGATCGTGGAAATTGCTCTAGGTCCCCAAAACGCTGAGTGATAGTGCACAAAATGGACTAGAATCGGCTGAATATGTGAGTGTTGATCACCGACACGTAAACGCACCAAGGGTTCGTCAATCATCGAAATGACTCCAAGACCCCAAAATAGAGTAATAGTCCAAGAAACGGGCCAGAATCGGCCCAAACTGTGATTGTTGATGACCGACACGTAAGCGCACCTTGGAGTTCGACAACCATGGAAATCGCTTTGGGGCCCCAAAACGGTGAGTAATAGTCCATGAAACGGGCCAGAATCGGCCAAAACTGCGAGTGTTGATGACCAACACGTAAGCATACCTTGGAGTTCAACAACTATGGAAATCGCTTCGGGACCCCAAAACCGTGAGTAATAGTCCACGAAACATGTCAGAATTGGCCAAAACTGTGAGTGTTGACGACAGACACATAAATGCACCCCGGGGTTCATCAATCGTGGAAATCCCTCTGGGTCTCCAAAACACTGAGTAATAGTGCACGAAACGGACACGATTCGGCCAAATATGTGAGTGTTGATGACCGACACGTAAACGCACCCTGGGGTTCGTCAATCATGGAAATGACTCTGAGACCCCAAAATAGAGTAGTAGTCCAAGAAACGGGCCAGAATCGGCCCAAACTGTGATTGTTGATGACCGACACGTAAGCGCACCTTGGAGTTCGACAACCATGGATATCGCTTTGGGACCCCAAAACGGTGAGTAATAGTCCATGAAACGGGCCAGAATCGGCCAAAACTGCGAATGTTGATGACCAACACGTAAGGACACCTTGGGGTTCAACAACTATGAAAATTGCTTCGGGACCCCAAAACGGTGAGTAATAGTCCACGAAACCCGTCAGAATTGGCCAAAACTGTCAGTGTTGACGACGGACACATAAACGAACCCCGGGGTTCATCGATCGTGGAAATTGCTCTAGGTCCCCAAAACGCTGAGTGATAGTGCACAAAACGTACTAGAATCGGCCGAATATGTGAGTGTTGATCACCGACACGTAAACGCACCAAGGGTTCGTCAATCATCGAAATGACTCCAAGATCCCATAATAGAGAAATAGTCCAAGAAACGGGCCAGAATCGGCCCAAACTGTGATTGTTGATGACCAACATGTAAGCGCACCTTGGAATTCGACAACCATGGAAATCGCTTTGGGACCCCAAAACGGTGAGTAATAGTCCATGAAACGAGCCAGAATCGGCCAAAACTGCGAGTGTTGATGACCAACACGTAAGCACACCTTGGAGTTCAACAACTATGGAAATCGCTTCGGGACCCCAAAACCGTGAGTAATAGTCCACGAAACATGTCAGAATTGGCCAAAACTGTGAGTGTTGATGACAGACACATAAATGCACCCCGGGGTTCATCAATCGTGGAAATCCCTCTGGGTCTCCAAAACACTGAGTAATAGTGCACGAAACGGACATGATTCGGCCAAATATGTGAGTGTTGATGACCGACACGTAAACGCACCCTAGGGTTCGTCAATCATGGAAATGACTCTGAGACCCCAAAATAGAGTAGTAGTCCAAGAAACGGGCCAGAATCGGCCCAAACTGTGATTGTTGATGACCGACACGTAAGCGCACCTTGGAGTTCGACAACCATGGAACTCGCTTTGGGACCCCAAAACGGTGAGTAATAGTCCATGAAACGGGCCAGAATCGGCCAAAACTGCGAATGTTGATGACCAACACGTAAGGACACCTTGGGGTTCAACAACTATGAAAATTGCTTCGGGACCCCAAAACGGTGAGTAATAGTCCACGAAACCCGTCAGAATTGGCCAAAACTGTCAGTGTTGACGACGGACACATAAACGAACCCCGGGGTTCATCGATCGTGGAAATTGCTCTAGGTCCCCAAAACGCTGAGTGATAGTGCACAAAACGTACTAGAATCGGCCGAATATGTGAGTGTTGATCACCGACACGTAAACGCACCAAGGGTTCGTCAATCATCGAAATGACTCCAAGATCCCATAATAGAGAAATAGTCCAAGAAACGGGCCAGAATCGGCCCAAACTGTGATTGTTGATGACCAACATGTAAGCGCACCTTGGAATTCGACAACCATGGAAATCGCTTTGGGACCCCAAAACGGTGAGTAATAGTCCATGAAACGAGCCAGAATCGGCCAAAACTGCGAGTGTTGATGACCAACACGTAAGCACACCTTGGAGTTCAACAACTATGGAAATCGCTTCGGGACCCCAAAACCGTGATTAATAGTCCACGAAACATGTCAGAATTGGCCAAAACTGTGAGTGTTGATGACAGACACATAAATGCACCCCGGGGTTCATCAATCGTGGAAATCCCTCTGGGTCTCCAAAACACTGAGTAATAGTGCACGAAACGGACATGATTCGGCCAAATATGTGAGTGTTGATGACCGACACGTAAACGCACCCTGGGGTTCGTCAATCATGGAAATGACTCTGAGACCCCAAAATAGAGTAGTAGTCCAAGAAACGGGCCAGAATCGGGCCAAACTGTGATTGTTGATGACCAACACGTAAGCGCACCTTGGAGTTCGACAACCATGGAAATCGCTTTGGGACCCCAAAACGGTGAGTAATAGTCCATGAAACGGGCCAGAATCGGCCAAAACTGCGAATGTTGATGACCAACACGTAAGGACACCTTGGGGTTCAACAACTATGAAAATTGCTTCGGGACCCCAAAACGGTGAGTAATAGTCCACGAAACCCGTCAGAATTGGCCAAAACTGTCAGTGTTGATGACGGACACATAAACGAACCCCGGGGTTCATCGATCGTGGAAATTGCTCTAGGTCCCCAAAACGCTGAGTGATAGTGCACAAAACGTACTAGAATCGGCGAATATGTGAGTGTTGATCACCGACACGTAAACGCACCAAGGGTTCGTCAATCATCGAAATGACTCCAAGATCCCATAATAGAGAAATAGTCCAAGAAACGGGACAGAATCGGCCCAAACTGTGATTGTTGATGACCAACATGTAAGCACACCTTGGAGTTCAACAACTATGGAAATCGCTTCGGGACCCCAAAACCGTGAGTAATAGTCCACGAAACATGTCAGAATTGGCCAAAACTTTGAGTGTTGACGACAGACACATAAATGCACCCCGGGGTTCATCAATCATTGAAATCCCTCTGGGTCTCCAAAACACTAAGTAATAGTGCACGAAACGGACACGATTCGGCCAAATATGTGAGTGTTGATGACCGACACGTAAACGCACCCTGGGGTTTATCAATCATGGAAATGACTCTGAGACCCAGTAGTCCAAGAAACGGGCCAGAATCGGCCCAAACTGTGATTGTTGATGACCGACACGTAAGCGCACCTTGGAGTTCGACAACCATGGAAATCGCTTTGGGACCCCAAAACGATGAGTAATAGTCCATGAAACGGGCCAGAATCGGCCAAAACTAGGAGTGTTGTTGACCAACTCGTAAGGACACCTTGGGGTTCAACAACTATGGAAATCGCTTCGGGACCCCAAAAGAGTGAGTAATAGTCCACAAAAACCGTCAGAATTGGCCAAAACTGTCAGTGTTGACGACGGACACATAAACGAACCCCGGGTTTCATCGATCGTGGAAATTGCTCTAGGTCCCCAAAACGCTGAGTGATAGTGCACAAAACGGACTAGAATCGGCTGAATATGTGAGTGTTGATCACCGACACGTAAACGCACCAAGGGTTCGTCAATCATCGAAATGACTCCAAGACCCCAAAATAGAGTAATAGTCCAAGAAACGGGCCAGAATCGGCCCAAACTGTGATTGTTGATGACCGACACGTAAGCGCACCTTGGAGTTCGACAACCATGGAAATCGCTTTGGGGCCCCAAAACGGTGAGTAATAGTCCATGAAACGGGCCAGAATCGGCCAAAACTGCGAGTGTTGATGACCAACACGTAAGCATACCTTGGAGTTCAACAACTATGGAAATCGCTTCGGGACCCCAAAACCGTGAGTAATAGTCCACGAAACATGTCAGAATTGGCCAAAACTGTGAGTGTTGACGACAGACACATAAATGCACCCCGGGGTTCATCAATCGTGGAAATCCCTCTGGGTCTCCAAAACACTGAGTAATAGTGCACGAAACGGACACGATTCGGCCAAATATGTGAGTGTTGATGACCGACACGTAAACGCACCCTGGGGTTCGTCAATCATGGAAATGACTCTGAGACCCCAAAATAGAGTAGTAGTCCAAGAAACGGGCCAGAATCGGCCCAAACTGTGATTGTTGATGACCGACACGTAAGCGCACCTTGGAGTTCGACAACAATGGAAATCGCTTTGGGACCCCAAAACGGTGAGTAATAGTCCATGAAACGGGCCAGAATCGGCCAAAACTGCGAGTGTTGATGACCAACACGTAAGCACACCTTGGAGTTCAACAACAATGGAAATCACTTCGGGACCCCAAAACCGTGAGTAATAGTCCACGAAACATGTCAGAATTGGCCAAAACTGTGAGTGTTGATGACAGACACATAAATGCACCCCGGGGTTCATCAATTATGGAAATCCCTCTGGGTCTCCAAAACATTGAGTAATAGTGCACGAAACGGACACGATTCGGCAAAATATGTGAGTGTTGATGACCGACACATAAACGCACCCTGGGGTTCGTCAATCATGGAAATGACTCTGAGACCCCAAAATAGAGTAGTAGTCCAAGAAACGGGCCAGAATCGGCCCAAACTGTGATTGTTGATGACCGACACGTAAGCGCACCTTGGAGTTCGACAACCATGGAAATCGCTTTGGGACCCCAAAACGGTGAGTAATAGTCCATGAAACGGGCCAGAATCGGCCAAAACTGCGAATGTTGATGACCAACACGTAAGGACACCTTGGGGTTCAACAACTATGAAAATTGCTTCGGGACCCCAAAACGGTGAGTAATAGTCCACGAAACCCGTCAGAATTGGCCAAAACTGTCAGTGTTGATGACGGACACATAAACGAACCCCGGGGTTCATCGATCGTGGAAATTGCTCTAGGTCCCCAAAACGCTGAGTGATAGTGCACAAAACGGACTAGAATCGGCCGAATATGTGAGTGTTGATCACCGACACGTAAACGCACCAAGGGTTCGTCAATCATCGAAATGACTCCAAGATCCCATAATAGAGAAATAGTCCAAGAAACGGGCCAGAATCGGCCCAAACTATGATTGTTGATGACCAACATGTAAGCGCACCTTGGAATTCGACAACCATGGAAATCGCTTTGGGACCCCAAAACGGTGAGTAATAGTCCATGAAACGGGCCAGAATCGGCCAAAACTGCGAATGTTGATGACCAACACGTAAGGACACCTTGGGGTTCAACAACTATGAAAATTGCTTCGGGACCCCAAAACGGTGAGTAATAGTCCACGAAACCCGTCAGAATTGGCCAAAACTATCAGTGTTGATGACGGACACATAAACGAACCCCGGGTTTCATCGATCGTGGAAATTGCTCTAGGTCCCCAAAACGCTGAGTGATAGTGCACAAAACGGACTAGAATCGGCTGAATATGTGAGTGTTGATCACCGACACGTAAACGCACCAAGGGTTCGTCAATCATCGAAATGACTCCAAGACCCCAAAATAGAGTAATAGTCCAAGAAACGGGCCAGAATCGGCCCAAACTGGGAGTGTTGATGACCGACACGTAAGCGCACCTTGGAGTTCGACAACCATGGAAATCGCTTTGGGGCCCCAAAACGGTGAGTAATAGTCCATGAAACGGGCCAGAATCGGCCAAAACTGCGAGTGTTGATGACCAACACGTAAGCACACCTTGGAGTTCAACAACTATGGAAATCGCTTCGGGACCCCAAAACCGTGAGTAATAGTCCACGAAACGTGTCAGAATTGGCCAAAACTGTGAGTGTTGACGACAGACACATAAATGCACCCCGGGGTTCATCAATCGTGGAAATCCCTCTGGGTCTCCAAAACACTGAGTAATAGTGCACGAAACGGACACGATTCGGCCAAATATGTGAGTGTTGATGACCGACACGTAAACGCACCCTAGGGTTCGTCAATCATGGAAATGACTCTGAGACCCCAAAATAGAGTAGTAGTCCAAGAAACGGGCCAGAATCGGCCCAAACTGTGATTGTTGATGACCGACACGTAAGCGCACCTTGGAGTTCGACAACCATGGAAATCGCTTTGGGACCCCAAAACGGTGAGTAATAGTCCATGAAACGGGCCAGAATCGGCCAAAACTGCGAATGTTGATGACCAACACGTAAGGACACCTTGGGGTTCAACAACTATGAAAATTGCTTCGGGACCCCAAAACGGTGAGTAATAGTCCACGAAACCCGTCAGAATTGGCCAAAACTGTCAGTGTTGATGACGGACACATAAACGAACCCCGGG
>NW_025230129.1:0-16316 GCF_018294505.1 Triticum aestivum | reverse complement strand
GGCGGGAAACAAAGACCTTTGGTCCCGGTTGGTGGCTCCAACCGGGACTAATGCCCACCCTTTAGTCCCGGTTGGTGCCACCAACCGGGACCAAAGGCATCTGTGCTGTCCGCCTCGGGGCCAAAGTTTAGTCCCACCTCGCTAGTCGAGAGGGGCGCGCAGTGGTTTATAAGCCCCACTGCCGCACCCCTCTCGAGCTCCTCTCCACCGCAGGCTTTCGGGCCTACTTGCTATTGCTTTGCCTGATGGGCCTTCTGGGCCTACTGCGGGCCTGAATCCTGGCCCATAGTAGGGTTTCTAGTTGTATTCAGGCCGTGGGGGCCCAGTAGGAGGCATTTTTTTTGTTTTCTGCAGCTATTTTTTTGTTGATTCTTCCTGCAGCTGTTTTTTTAGTCCCACCTCGCCAAGCGAGAGGCAGTCGCAGTTGTTTATAAGCTCTGAGTGCAGAGACGATGACGAAGAGGCTTAATGCTCCTGCACGTTGGTTAGCTTCAAGCCTTGAGGAATACGGTAGACTCCACAGAGCTATGTGCAGTGTAGTTGACACTATTCCGAAAGGCTTGAAGCAAATTAACGAGCATTGCGCCTCTTTTTTATTTTTAATGACTTATTACAATTCAGAAATAAATAGAAGAAAAAATAATTATGATTAACTTTACTAAAAAATAATTCTGACCGTTGCAGCCGGCGATGGTGGTCATCTCTTCAGTCAGAGGTGGTCGGCCTGAGGCTGGGTGTTCGGATCTCGGGATCCGTCATCTGGCACCAGCTGCGAGTCGGGGAGACGTAGTTGCCGGTGAAAACCGAGCTGACGGCGGGCGATGGTGGCGTTCCATGTCGTTACCATGATCAAGGCAGCGTCGTGTGACTACCGTTGACCCACTTGTATTGCTCCGGGGGAGCGGCTTCGTCTTAACGAGCATTGCGCCTCTTTTTTATTTTTAATGACTTATTACAACTCAGAAATAAAAAGAAAAAAATAAATGTAGCAGAAAAGAAAAAAAAACTATATAAAAAACCACTCAGAAATAAATAGAAGAAAAAATAATTTTGATTAACTTTACTAAAAAAATAGCATAGATGCTTATTTCTAATGACTTATTACAACTCAAAAATAAAAACAAAAGAATAAATATAACAGAAAAGAAAAAAGAAACTATATAGAAAACTACTCAGAAATGAATAAAAGCAAAAAATAGTTGTGATTAACTGTACTAAGAAAGGAGCGTATATCCTTATTTTTAATGGCTTATTACAACACAGAAATAAAAAGAAAAAAATAAATATAGCAGAAAAGAAAAAATAATATAAAAAACTACTCAGAAATGAGCATACATGCGCTTATAGAGGAAAATCAACTTAAATTCATAACAAATTTCAATCGAAATCCGTATGAATTTAGACTAATTTTCCTATATAAGGGTATCTATTTTCATTTTCCTATATATATATAGGTAAAATAGATGGGGGCACCTAGGTGCCTGGACACCTTGATTGTTTTGAAAAGTGTGGTATATTTAATTTGTTTCCCAATTATTCTTCATGCAAGCCTTTCCATGCTTACATTTTATTTTTGTTTTCTAAATATTAGGCATGGAAGACTTGCCATACAATAGATCGTACTAATGTTGATTTGTTTTGAATTACTGTGGGTATCTAATACATGTATTTTTGTTTCCTACGGGTAGCTAATACCTACAAACGAAATTATATGTATACGCAGGTGCGTATATATATTCAATAATTTATTTTTGGAACTATTACATTTTGTTCGTATGTATGTTTCTAATATATATTCAGTATATCGTATGACTAATGTATGATACCCATGCTATAATATACCCTACGAAGATAAGAGTACAACATACCTCCTATTTTGTATACCTAGTTTATCGTATACCGCAATCTTCAAATGGTACGTATATATCTATTAGGTACACATTGGATATACCTATGATATCGTATACCCAAAGGATGTTTGTATGTATGTTTCTAATGAATTAATTTTCAAGGTATATGTCATTTAGATAAACATTAAGACCGAGTCGTACACAACATCCCATTGGGTATACCCATGATATCATATACTCAATATGTCGTATACCTAGTAAAAAAAGCATGTTTCACGGATAAGTACAACATACCTCTTACTAATACACGTATGAAAAATGTCTCCATATGCATTAATTTCTGATTTGTGTCTCTCAAATTAATAGCTCTCACCCGGTGGTAGTTATCCCACATGTCTCATATACTACCATGTGGTACTATATATACTATTTTATTATTTTAAATATGTTCATATAATATGTAAGATATTTCAAAGCAAGTTACATGAAAAGATTGCACATGAGCTCATAGTTTTTTTATATTTGTGAAATACGTACATATTTGTACGTAAAAAAGAGCATACTCAAAAAATGATACATACTACCTAAAAATTAGTATATATAGTACCTAAACATTGTTATATACTACATACTACACGTACATACTCTCGGTTTCGACAGATACTACATACAACATATAAAACGCAAGCGGTGGTAACTACCACTGCTTGTAGGAAACATTTGTCCTAGCTCGCCTGCAGATACGAGCACCGCACGCGATCGAAAATTCAGACACACACTCGCAAGAACGCATCGCGGGCGCGTGACGTACGACCCACCGGCGCGAAAGGCGGTCCGGGAGGTGGCGGAGGCGCCGACATGGACCGGATCCCATGCTGCGAGAAGGAGAACGTGAAGCGCGGGCAGTGGACGGACGAGGAGGTCGACAAGCTGCTCTCCTACATCATGCAGTACGGCGCGCGCAACTGGCGCCTCATCCCCAAGAACGCCGGTGAGTCCGTCCGCGGAGCGTGAGTAAATTGCGGAAAACCACCGATTTGAAGATTTGGTTTGCGAAAAACACTATAATACATTTTTTTTGCGAAAAACACCACGTCTTCAATAATATTTTTGCAAAAATCACTGATCGACGGATTTGACTCGGTTAAGCACGCTTATGACAGTTGGGGCCCATTTTGCCTACGTGGCGTAACATTTCATGCTAGGTCAATTTTAATCTAATTTCAGAAGCTAGTCCATAGATTTTACACGGACACCCTTAAATCAAAAAGGAAAAAATGCAATCAGATCCTCGCTACGGGTCGGGGCGGTCAACGCAGCCTGTGTTGGGCGCCTCCTCGCGCAGGAGGGCAAATCGGGGCGGCGGCGACATCCCTCGCCGGATCCGGCAACCGGCGCTAGGCGCCTCCTCGCGCAGGAGGGAAAATCGGGGCGGCGGCGACATCCCTCGCCGGATCCGGCAACCGGCGCTAGGCGCCTCCTCACGCAGGAGGGCAAATCGGGGCGGCGGCGACATCCCTCGCCAGATCCGGCAACTGGCGCTAGGCGCCTCCTCGCGCTGGAGGCCAATCGGGGCGGCGGCGCGGCATACCTTGCTGGATCCGGCAGCCGTCACAGGGCGTCTCTTCGCGCTGGAGGCTAAATCGGGGCGGCGGCGCGGCCTCCCTCGCCGGATCCGGGCGTGGCGGGCTGGGGGCAAACGGGGCGACAGCGCAGCGCGTCATCCCTCGTCGGAGGTGGCGACGCCTTGAGCGCGTGCGCGCATCGCCGTTGGCAGCTCATGTGGAGAGGCGCAGGGAGCGTCGGGGCCTGCTCGAGGTGGGCCCTTACCCGCCTGGGCGGTGCATGAAGGCAGTGGCGCAGCCGAGCAGAGGCGGGAGAGCGGCGGGGTAGGGAGGTGAGCACGGCGGCAGCTGGCGCATGGTGGTGACCGGCGCCATCGAGGCGGCTGACTGTGTGGCAGGACAGGGCAAGGGCCTGGGCAACACAGGGGAAAAAACTTGCGGTTGTTTTCACTTTTTTACCCGTTTAAAGCTGTCTTGGGTAAAACGATATGCCACGTCAGCGGAAAATTGGGACCCATATGTCTTTATCTTACTTAACCGTGCAAGATCCACCGATCATTGGTTTTTGCAAAAAAATTACTGAAGACATGACGTTTTCTGTAAAAAAGATGTATTGTAGTGTTTTTTGCAAACCTAACCTTCAAACTGGTGGTTTTCTTCAATTTACTCGCACCGCTCTGGTTAAGTGAGTGAATGTCGTTGCCGCTGAACGAGGTCGTTGCACTGCTTGCCGCGCGTGACAGGGCTGCAGCGGTGCTGGAGGAGCTGCCGGCTGCAGTGGGCCAACTACCTGCGGCACAAGCTCAAGCACGGCGAGATCACTGACGCCGAGGAGCAGGCCATCATCAAGCTGCACTCCGTACTGAGCGACAGGTGGTACCCCACGATGATGATCCACGCCGTCTCGTTCGTTGTCCGAGCTAGCTAGCTAGCTGCACCTCTCCGCGTTAACGTTTTGCTGATGAGCGCGTTGGCGTTGGCATGCAGGTGAGCGGTGATCGCGGCCCAGCTGCCGGGGCGGACGGGCTTCGACGTCAAGAACCACTGGAACACCAAGCTCAAGAAGAAGCTGTCCGGGATGGGGACACCCCCTGGGGCCGCGGCGTTGCTGGAGCAGCTGCTGCGGCGGCCTCTAATCTCCGACGAAGCCGACGAGGTGCACGAGATAGCACATACAGTGCAACAGCCTGAGCTAATGGGCAGACGCCGCTCCGCGCGCATCGCCGGGCAGCCGCCTCTCTGAAGTCTTATCTTCAGTTTCGACAGTTTCGTCAGTGTTAGCATCTGTTTCACACTAAATTCCTATATTCGCTAGCTATGTCAGTCAGTGTCATTGCGTGATATCTAATTCAATGTCATCTACTATGTGATCAAGTGTGTGAACAATATAGTGTCTGGATGCTATCTTACGGGCTAAATGATAGGACAATACAGTTTGGTTCCTGGTTGTATAGTATATTTTTTTTGTGTGGAATTTGAGGAGTAATTTTGGTTAGTGGTGGAAAGATGGTGCTGTGGTACCAGAGATGAGTTCAAGATGGACGTGTCGAACATTGGAAACATAGTAAAGTGGTCAAAGTCATGGCGAAAGCGAAAGGCGCCAACGCTGGTGGCACAGGCTAGTGATGGGTATAATCGTTCTGAGAGAAGGCGTGTAGTGGCTACACCGTAGACAGTCTAGATAGAAATGGATTCAGCAAACGCAAGCAACAACTCATTATGTATCTACACCCGTAGCTACTGTAGAAACAAATTTCGGATTCTTATTTTTAGTAAGTCGCATCGGAATTTGATCAAGTTGAACATAATTGCAACTCTCACGGTTAAGTCTTACAAGCTCGCTGGGTAGTTTAACACAGTTTTTGTTTCCATGGGCAGTCTTGCAATTTTAAAATATACTTTTACTAGTTTCCAAGTCATGATACGTTTGGCCTGTTGCGTTCCTTTGAGATGTTATATTTGAAAGTATATCGGTTGCAAGTGAGAAACTAAGAAAATGGATGAACAAATTGTAAGTGCTACTTGGTGCACGTTTCTCTTATAGCTAATGTTGCAAGCTCGTGAGCTAATTCATCCTAGAAAATTACAAACTGTGTATGCGTGTGTCTGGCTACGTGCATCCTAATCATGTAGAAGCATGGTGTGTGCTCATAGGTTTTGTATCGATCAAAGTGACAACTTAAATGAATAAAGCTCCATTATATAGAATAAAATGACCTGCCTCATTTCCTGTGAGTACATAACGCACTCCACTTTGTAACTAGTTAACAGGGAAATGAACGTCGATACAAAATTCATATAAGGCTACCCGTAAAGGGAGCATCATAGCTAGTACTCCCTTTGTAAGGAAATATAAGAGCATTTAGATCACTATTGAACGCTCTTATATTTCTTTACAGAGGGAGTATCATGCATGTTAACGAGATAATTTTGATAAGATGTCATAGAATGGAATGAAGAAAGAAAGATGTTGAGTATCATAATAAATATTTTACTACTATAGGTTCTTCATGGCAACAAATAAGATCATATAAGATACTGATCTATAATACTATGCATTACGAAGGTAGTATCATATGCACGATAATAACTTAATTATGATACTACCCACTACAGGCAGTAATTCGAAAAGCAAACTTTTAATTATATTTATCTTCATAATTTATTTCATCTTTTATTATTTATTATACGCAACATTACAACCAATCAATCAACATTCTGATGGATTATGGATGGGCTTAGGCCCATATAAGACACTAATCCCTGGTTAATCTTGAGGCCCATGTATGAGATGGCAGGTGGTGGGAAGTTTAGTCCCACCTTGCTAGTTGAGGAGAGTTGAGACCCCTTTATAAGGGCTGCTCTACCACTTGCCATTGGAAGCTTGGGAAGAGGAGTGGTACACGCGCGCTCCTCCTCCTCCTCCTCCGCCGCCCGCCTCGTCTTGTCATGACGTGCGCGCGCCGCGGGTTGCGGGAATGAGCCGAGCCGGAGCTTCTTTTTGCCGCTCAGGGATTAATTAACGAGTCACTAAAAGGTGGGCCACTGTCCGAGACGTTGGACTGTGGGCTTTTCCTTGCCGGGATTCGTCGACTCCCTTGCTGGGAGTTCGACCCTTCTGTTGCCTTGCCGGGATTCGTCGACTCCCTTGCCGGGAGTGCGACCCTTCTCTGACTCGCTTGCCGGGAGGCTCCCTTGCTGGGGAGTGCGTAGACTCGGTCGTGGGCCTCCGCCCAGGCCCACGACTTCCTGCCCGACGGCCTATATAAGAAGGCTCTGCCCAGTGGAGTGAGCTCGTTCAGTTCACTCACTCCCTCTCTCGTAACCTAGCCGTCATCTATTGTTCCTTGCTCTGTGCTGCCTCTGGCGATCCCATCCCGACGACCGCGTGCACGGTTGGTCGGGAGAGCAGGTGCCTCCGGAACCCCGCCATTCGAGATCCTGCCCAGGAGAACGGCAATAAGGTTTTTGGGGAGCGTCTCGGCGCGACTGCTCCTGATCCGTCCCCAGCTCCGTCAGCCTCTGCTTCTACTTCCCCTGCATCAACACCATGGCCGCCGCCGCCGCCGCTAAGAAGAAGGCCACGGACGAAGCCGAGGCTGCTGCTGCTCCCGTCGCGTCGGCCTGGCCAACCGAAGGGTATGATCTGTTCATCCCTCACTTACTCGTGCTTGTGCTAGCCGTATATGTGCTGCTCATAGATGACTTGCTTCTATGTTGTGTACGTGCTAGTATGCTGAGATGCATACCGTATTTTCCATGCTTACTGTTTACTCGTGGATTAGTGTAATGGGAAAAGTGCTAATATTTCCAACAATCCAAAAACCTTATTTTAGGCACTTTTCGATTCAAGGCTTTGCTGCAACACTGAAACCGGAAAAGTTTACTGGGACGCATTTTAAGCGTTGGCAGACAAGGACCACCTTGTGGCTCACAGCAATGAACGTGTTCTGGATTGTTGCTGTGTCTCCCACAGAAACGATTGTTCCTGAACAGGAAAAGGCGTTTAGGGAGGCAACCACCATCTTTGTGGTAGCCGTTCTTACTGTGATCGGAGACAAGCTAGTTGACGCATATCTCCATATGCGTGTTGCCAAAAACTTGTGGGATGCGCTCGAAGCTAAGTTCAGCGCAACTGATGTTGGGAGCAAACTGTATGGCATGGAGCAGTTCCATGATTACAAAATGGTTGATAACCGTTCTGTATTGGACCAGGCTCATGAGATACAGTGCATCGCTAAGGAGCTGGAGCTCCTGAAGTGTGAGTTGCCGGACAAATTTGTCGCGGGTTGCATTATTGCAAAACTCCCTCTTGGATGGAGGAACTTTGCTACTTCTCTCAAGCACTTGAGACGTGAATTCTCTGTTGAGGATATCATCGGTCATCTTAGTGTTGAGCAAAACTCGAGAGCAAAGGACTCACACGTGAAAGGGGCAGAGGGTTCTTCTAGCGCCAATGTGGTGCAGAAGAACTTCCACAAGTTCAAGGGAAAGAACTCTGTCCAACAGAATACTACCTTTAAGAAGAAGGGTAAGAAGAAAGACAAAAAGAGAGATGGCTGCTTTACTTGTGGTTCAGAGGAACACTGGGCAAATAAGTGCCCAAGCAAGTACAAGAAGTCAGGACAAGACTCCAAGTCTGTCAATGTCACTCTGAGCAACAATGATGTGGCATCTGGGTATGATAATCTGTTTACCATACTTTCAGTTTGTTAGTCCATGGATTGGTGGGCTGACACTGGGGCCAATATTCATGTGTGTGCTGGTGTGTCTTTGTTTTCTTCTTACTAGGTCGCACGAGATTGTTCCGTCCTGATGGGGAATGGCTCGCATGCTTCTGTTCATGGTGTTGGCACGGTCGATCTGAAGTTTACTTCGGGAAAGATCGTGCAACTGAAGAACGTGCAGCATGTCCCCGCCATCAAGAAGAATCTCATTAGTAGCTCCCTTCTATGTAAAGAAGGGTTTAAGTTAGTATTTCAGAGTCTAACAAAATAGTCGTATCTCGGTATGGACTATTTGTTGGAAAAGGATATGATTGTGGTGGTTTGTTCTGCCTTTCCCTAGAGGATTTCTGTAATAAAGTCGTGAACCAAATTTATTCTAATGTGAATGAATCTGAGGTTTGGCATTCACGTTTTTGTCACATAAATTTCGGTTGTATGACGCGGCTAGCCAAGATGGATTTAATCCCGAGTTTCACTTTAGCCAAAGGCTCTAAGTGCCATGCGTGTGTGCAAGCTAAGCAACCTCGTAAGCCTCATAAGCTTGCGAAGGAGAGACTCCTAGCACCGTTAGAGCTCATACATTCAGATCTCTGTGAGATGAATGGTGTGTTGACTAAAGGTGGAAAGAAATACTTCATGACTCTGATTGATGATTCCACTAGATTCTGCTATGTGTATTTGTTAAATATTAAGGATGAGGCTCTAACTACACTACAAAAATAATACACTTCTGTGATGATATGTGTTTGTCACAGTAGGTCACATTTTCTGCCATGCATGTACATCCATGACGATTTTATGACAGAATCAAGATAGTCATACCTGTGCTGCCGTAGAAGTGTTCCATGACATTACCGAAATTATCACCACGAAAGTGTCCACTTCCATGACGATAAATCATGCGTCACAGAAGTGCTTTCGTCAAGGGTGACCGACACGTGGCATCCACCATAACAGAACGCCGTTAAGCTATCGAGTCGGGTTTTGGATCTGATAACCCGTTAACAGCCCGGACCAATGGGAAATTTCCATGTGTAAAATTCTTATTGGCCGGACGAAACACATGTCAGCTCGTTAGTGGGTCAGATAGGTGCCTATGATATGTCGACACATGCCATGGCCCACCACTGGCCCATTTAGCTTACAAAGCCGGCCTGTTTGACTTGGTCAAAAGTTAACTGGCTGGCCCATGAAAAGCCTGTTAACGGTCTCTTTGCAAATAGCCCATTTTATGTCCCGGTAACTCACGACCCATTAGGCCCTAACGAAAATTCGCCCAACAACGTCATGTGGGCCGTTGAATATAACACCAGGCCATTTCACTTTCGGCCCATGTATGGCCCACGATGTCTTTCGGCCCACATGAGGCCTTCGTATCTTTAGGCCCTTTAGAGGCCCACAGTGACTCTAGCCCATAATGAACAGTAATTTTCTTTGTACCCATTAATGGCCCGTGATTCACATGGGCCGTTTCGAGCCCATGTTAGCTTTCGGCCTATTGACGACCCATACGTTCTTGGGCTCCTTTCCGGCCCTCGATTACTTCCGGCCCATTACTGGCCTGTTCCCCTAATGGGCCAAATTCGGCCCATGGCAAGAGTCGGCCCGTTTCTGGCCTGTTAACCCGTTGCACCGTTTCCAGCCTGTCCTATATTTTGGCCCATTAACGACCCGTTATGCCTGTGACAGAATTAAGCCTTTGCTGTCCTCCGGGCTGGTAACGGCCCATTACCGTGCTGGGTCGAAATTATGCCCATTTACGGCCCATGTAGACCCATTTATCTGACGACCCGAGACCCACCGATTCTACGGCCCTGATGGAGGCCCATTTATCGATGGTCCGTAGGAGACCCATGGATCCTATGGCCAGTAAATGGCCCATGGTTGTTGCGGCCACTAACAAACCAGGGAAAAAGAAGACTAGGAAATAAATAAGGCCAAAACTAATGCTAGGCTATTAAGGAGATTACACAGATTACATCCACTCGGCATCAAAGATCGCCACCAGTGCAAATATGGGGAACACCCTACACTATACAAAAATGGCTTGCTGTTTTCTTCAGCCGATGGCTGCACGTTAAGAACAAATTTTGTATCGCACCAAAACAAATTACAACAATATAACAAAAGGAAGGTTGGCATAAAACTTAACAGTCTAGCAGATAAATGCACCACTAGAAGTTTAGAAGCTCAGTTCATTTGACCTGACTGTTACGTTTTCATGATGTATTGTCCGATGGAGCACCATAACCCTCGCCTTCATTTCTCCTAGGCTCCTGAACAACATAGCAAATGTCTGATAGTCTGGTTTCAAAACCATGCATATCTTGATGAAATCAAACAATGTTTCTCCTTGTTTCACAAATGGTCTCTGTTAGGGAATGGACTTGTGTCTGGAGCGCAGATACAACATTGCTTTGAGCTTGCATATCTTGATCATGAGGCAGTTTGGATGAGATTGCCTTAACAACCAACCCAGTATTACGCTGGAACGTGCTTTTGGCACTGTTAGTGGACAGGTACTGACCCACTACAGCAAGAGCTGACATTGGGTTATAGTTGCCTCGCCACCTTCAGAAGGTGGCAGTTCCACCATTTTTTCCATAGCTCGTTGAAAATTGAGTTTTTACATTAGTAGTACCAGAACAGAAGATATTAAGAAGGCAGCAAAACCAAACAAAATAGCTTTGGTCTATATATAGAACTTATTCTGGTGAACCCATGTAAAATATTAGTTGTATTTTATTGCAAAGTACATAATAAAACCAGGTTCCAAACATATGACCATGTACCATCGCTAATGTATTGTCTATTTCTTCACAATGTATTGAGGGCTAAGGATGAAGAGACGAAGTTTATAATATGGTAAGCATAGTATGACATCATTCATATCACAAAACAACTGAGAACAGACAAACAGGCAATTGTAACATTGTGTGGGCAAGTCCAGCACAGAACTAGATTACGGGTCAAGATCAAAGGAACATCACTCCTCTCTTTTAAACCTTGTAAGGTGCAATGATACGCTAAGACAATTGTGTATAAAATTGAAAAGAGTAATAGACATTGGCTGCAAACCATGCAGTTCAAGGCACAAGTCAGAGTAAGTAGTAGTTAAAAGGCATGATGATCAAGGACTTACAACAACGGCTTTGACTGGTGTAGTCATGCCCTTCTTGTTGCTGGTGTGACAGTCCTTGAAGATTTCCACATCATTTGGTTCAGGTACTTTTTGGTCCTTGTGGGTTTTCCTCTGCATTTCGAACAAGTCAATATAGATCTGATAATATGGTACAGCGAAAAGAGTGAAACAATAGCTAATTACAAGAGCCTCGCAGTGTGCAATATAGCTACAAGATCCTGTCGTCTGTTGGAATTTAACTTTCGTACGGTTGGCCTTGTTCTTTGAACAGTTCACCTACAAGAAGATAGATCTATGTGGCACATGCGTAAATAGGACTTCAACATGTGATCTGATCACATATATATAATGTACCTGATACTTCGGACCAGACCAGTGTTTAACAAGCCCCCTCCAGTCTTCATCCGATATATTTTCCACTGGAGATGTTTGGGAAAGTTCACTGTTAGCCTTGCCTTCAAAGTGAGTTTTCCTCAAGTTATACCGATACTGTCGCAGAGCAGACTTGAAAACATGGGTGCAAGCTTGTCTGGTTGCATCATCTTGGCTATCCAACTTGAACCTCATCTGTTGAAAATTATGGAGTCTCATTATCAGCAACCTAGAAAGTATGGGACAGAGCAAGACGATATTACTAGTTTCCATACATAACCATACTTACAGATAAATGGTCGAGGAAGGTGTTGAACTGGGTTTCTTCTTTGTCATTCCTGTACTGAATCCATGTTGGGAGGATACGTACATGACACCTAACGGCAACCGCTGCCTCTGATACTAACTTGGCTGACTCTGTAGCATCACTTGGCCTTTTTAAACCTGCCTCAAGACGGATCTCCATTCTTCCTCCTCTAGATTTAGTTAACCTATCGAGCATTATCCCTGATGTTTGTTTCCTCTTGCGCCTAGGTGCTAGTCCAACAACGAACATAGGAAGTGTTAGTGTACATCAAACTGTGAGACTACATATAAAGAAGCATGCAACTGTAACTTGACTCCATCGACTACCATCTTGCTGTTGAAGGTCACAAGGTTCATCTGATATTGCCAACTCATCTTGTGTAAAGAGTGCTTGGGAAGTAGTGTCAGGTGGCAAGGGAGCTTGGGAACGTGCTGCTAGCTCAGTTGAGGCACGAGTAACTCGTGCAGCTGGTAGTACTGTGGTAGGTGTTGCAAGAACTAGGGCTGTCTCTGCTTGTTTGGTGGTAGCTATTTGTTTCTATTTGGCTTTTTTTGCAGCTCATGTAGCATGGGATGCCCCGTTTGTAGAATTTTCCATTGGACTTTGACCTTCTATTGCACCATCAGTACCAGCAGAATCTGCAGGATTCATCTACTTCTCATTCCCTGCCATTCTGTGTTTCTTCCTCTTTCTCTGTGCCATGTTAAGTCAAGCCGACAAGAAAAACCAATAACACTTTAGTTCTTCAGAATAAATTGATGCGTGATGCAAACGAACTGAACTTTGATGTTAGACAACCACATGATAGGAGGATGTAATATGTACGAAAAACAGGACGAAAGAGATAACCTGAACTATGATGTGTAAACTAAGCAGAAGACATTTCACCAAATTAGAAGCAACACAATGGAAGGTAGACACCATATGAAAGATGCTACAAATATCGCTCTTCCAAGTTAACAGTGTCTCATCATAAATGGCGTTTAAACAAATGTGAAGCAGTACAGGAAATAAATCATATGCAAGATGCAAACAATATCACACTACCATGTTAGAGGTCTCTCGTCATTAGTGCCATTGCATAATCACAACATTGCATATTCATAGCTTATGATGTGTAAACTAAGGAGAAGGCATTTCAACAAATTAGAAGCAATGAAAGCTAGACACCATATGAAAGACGCAACGAATATCACTCTACCAAGTTAAAACTGTCTAGTCATAAGTGCCAGTTCGACAAATTAGTAGTACAAGCTAGAAAAGAACGCGAGATGTAACCTATATCACACTCCAAAGTCAAACGTGTTGTATGATAAGTGATTGTTGCAGGTTACACAACAGTAGTAATTTGATGTAAGAACATGGTGTGATAGACAGATATTGTATGTTCTAGAAATAGGAACACATGTCTTATTCAAGTATAATGTGTAAAGTAAGAAGATAGAATTCAACAAAATTAGAAGTAATACAAGCTAGACATCACACATAACATGCAACCACATATAATAGTGCCAAGTTAGAGGGAGCACCGGTGATGGTGCACTAGGGGAGACGTGCTCATCATAAACACAACTTTGTTGAGTGTATATGCATGTGTTGTCTTGGAAATCATCTTGGGGGTGTGGAGGAGTAGAAACTGTAGAGGCCCTCCGTTCGGAAGGAGCACCTTTATCCGCTGCCTTGCTAACTTCCTTCCGCTTTATTGATTTTGAATTGTCAAGTAAAACCAACAAGAAAAAGCAATAAAATTCTCTCTTCAGAACTCATTCATGCATGATATTGACAATCAGTACTTTGATGTAAGGCAAACACATGATATCAGGATGGAATATGCACGAAAAATAGGACGGCATGGCATGTTCACAACTATTTGTGTAAACTAAGCAGAAACCATTCCAAGAAATAAGAAGCAATGCAAGCTAGACACCACATGAAAGATGCAACCAACATGACTCTGCCAAGTTAAAAGCGTCCCATCATAAATGGAATTTCAACAAATTAGAAGCAATGCATGCTATAAAGCATACGAAAGATGCAACTAATATCGCACTGCATATACTAAAGGTGTCTCGTCATATTGATTGATGCGGGATAGAAAAAAACAATAGTTTTATGTAAGGACATGCTTAATAGACAGATGTACTATGTACTAAATACAGGAAGGCATGTCACATTAACAGGTATAATGTATAAGCTAAGCAGACTAGCACATGCAGTTTAACCAGATTGGAAGAATTACAATCTAGACACCATATGCAACTTGCAACCACAATCACGCTTCCAAGTTAGAGCAAGCACCTGCGATGCTAGTGTAGGGGAAATGCTGTAATCAACTACAAAGCTACGTTCACTATCTTCATCTAGCATTGCTGTTTCTTGAGAATCATGTTGGGAGGCTGACGCTGCATTCTTTAAATGAGGAGTAGTCCACTTGCTTTCCTGCCTCATCATAAGTGATTGATGACGGATACACAAGAACATTAGTTTGATGTAAGAACATGGTTAATACACAGATGTACTAGTATGTACCAAAAACAGAAAGGCATGTCATATTCAAAGGTATAATGTGTAAGCTAAGCAGATGCAATTTAACCAAATTGGAAGCAATACAAGCTAGAATCCGGCTGGAGTGGTGAGCATGATCATCTAGGACCTGAGAGCCTGGTGGGAGGCGGGCTGCTTCGCCACCATCGCGGCTTTTTAGTTGGCTTCCAGGTGATGCTTGTCTTTGCTGGGCTTGTCACTAGCTCGGCTAGTGCCCTGACTAGCTATTTGTCTTCTGGTGCTCAAGGGATGGTGGTTCATGCAACCACATATGGAACATGCAACCACATATCTTAATAAAGACCGACTTCGGCCTTTCGAATACAAGCTAGACACCATATGGAACATGCAACCACATATGACACCGCGAAGTTAAAGGAAGCACCTGGGATGGTGGTTCATTGCGAGCAAGGTCATCAACTCCAGAGCTACATTTACTGCCTCCATCTGCTGACACTGCACCCTTTATAGCGCTGTAAAGTGCTGTGCCTACCTGCAAAGAAAGCTGGCACGACTTCTCTCTTTTCTTTGTTGCTTCTCTCGAGGCAGACTCTGAAATACCCTTGCATAGAAACACAATAGTGAGAGTATGGGTGAAGTGTGTGTAGAACTAGTGCACTGTAAAAGTAGCAGATAGCAGGTGGCTGAAATATAAATGACAGGAGACATATGATGGCTCTACAACATGCATGGCAAACAAAATTAGATTCTACTCCGTATGATTTTGTAATATATGAGCACAGGAAATGCAGGTACTCCTCCAGCACACCACCACATGTGGTCATATCTAAGATAATAGTCGACTGAAAATAAATAGGTCAGTCGATTTTTTTAATGAATCGTCTGATCTATAAGGAACGAGCAGATGGCCTTTGTCTACCTCCCGCCAGTCACTGTTGACGATCTATCTCAAACTTCTAGCGACCACCGGCCCAGACCCCTGCCTCCGCCGCCCCGCCCTCCCCTCGACCTCACACCACCACCATGCTTGGCAGCGCCCCTAGGCCATCCCTTTAATCCGGGCTGACCTCCAGATCGGGTGCCAGTAGCTCTAGGCCGCACACGCCCCTAAGATAAACACCAAGGCATTGCTTTCCCGGCGTAATAGGCGTACTAGCGCCTGTTACGCCGGGGAATGCTTCCGTTAATTAGGAACCAACTGGCCAGAAATTGAAATTTAGGGGGGCGACAGACCTCTAGCTAAGGTGAAATAGTATATGAGGAGAAACCTTGTGCATCGCAAGTTACTAGGAACATCTAATATGAAGAAGAAGCGTTCAACTAGTGTATTTTGTGGGATGAATACCGTGCAAGCAGACACGTAAGATTTGCATGAATAAGGGAAGATTAGTACCTGTATCGGTTGCCAGTGTGGTGTTGATATGTCGCGGCGATCTTCTTGTTTTTCCCGGGGAACCGATGTTTTGGAGAGCCGTGGTTCCTTGGACAAACCCATGGCCAAATTGTTGACTGTGTTGCCGTGGCCGCATATCGATGGAGGGGAAGCAGATCCGAGGCGGCGAAGGATGGCGTAGCAGGAACAGCTCTGGTGCGGTGGACGGTGGCGAAGTTGGAGCGGCAGCGGTGAGGCGCAGGACGACGTGGTTGAACTGGCTCGGGTACGGATGGCTCGCCCTCGGCTTCAGCTACTAGCCGTGGAGGGTGTTGCGATTGAGGTTGCGGTGGACGACGACATCGAGGTATTGGCTTCGCGTGATGGAGGAGGGCGGCGGTTGATGGGTGGGATGGGGTGGCGGACGGAGGACGCCGGGGTTTCGCGGTTGGTGGAGAGGTAGTTTTGGCACCCAC
>NW_025230128.1:9641-16321 GCF_018294505.1 Triticum aestivum | reverse complement strand
CCGATGAAGACAACCAAAAATCCAACGCTGCATGGCGTGGTGTGCACGTTGTGCATGGCGTGCTCCTCTTTGAGGACGCAATACTGGCATGGGGTATCGATGTGGGTATCGATGCAGTTCAAATGGCGAGCTGCCCGTTACAAGATGGGCAAAAGAAGGCGTCCATTATTGTCACGTCTCCCATTGACCGAACCTTGCCCTCTAGCCAAGGCCCTAGCAAGATGAGCAAATTAATGGGCTACGACATGCATGCACGGGCGGCACACGCAGAGAACCCGGGGAAGGCGTGTCCCCTTGACCCACGACAGCACAGACGCGTGCGTGAGCCCATCCCTTTGACCCGCGACTGGTGGCACAAAAGCGTCACACTCCATTTCCCACGGCCACGCTCGTGTACACACTTTCATGGGGCGCCACCAAACGCCGCCCGCCCATTAATTCTAGGGTTTCGACGGGGTGAAACCACGCCGCACTTGGGCTATTTAAGCCGGGCACTATCGTCCTCTCCCTCCTCATCCATCATACCCCATCCTCTGCCTCCTCTGCCCTTCTTCTTCCTTCTTCTCCATCAAACCCGACCGAGCACTCGAGCCACCCCGCCACCATGCAGTACACCGCCCCCACCTACAGTTTCCCCCCAATCGTGCCGGAAAGGCTCTACCCGGCCAGAGTGTATGTAGAGAGAACCCTTAGGGTTTGGGCCATCTCGAGGTGGAGGGGCGCAAGGGAGTTAACGGAGTTCTTCCTTGCAGCCAGCTTCCGCCACCTCCCCCGCGGCTCTCCTTGGATGTACCATGTTGAGGAGGTCACCACAACGGCGTTGTGGTTGGGCTCCTCGCCACGTTCACTAACCCTTTCGATGCTTTCCATCTCCTCGGGCGAGCGTATTGGGTTGGTTGTGAGTTCATAGCTTTCACCACCTACAATATCTTCACTGACTTCCAGAGCATCTTCCCCAACAACGATGTTATGCACACGCTTCCGTACCCCACCAACAACGGGGAGGAGTGAAGGGCGGCGCCCGGGGGAGCGAGGTGGCGTTGTTCCCCCGGAGGAGGGGGCTCCCCGGAGGAGGAGGAGAAGAGCCCAAAGAAGAACCCGCGTTTGGTGCCCCCAATCTATCTAGCTTATCGTATTAGTTTTTTTAAGTAGTAATCGTTATGCTACTATTATTAAGTTGTATTAGTATTTTAAGTTGTAAGGCTACCATGGAGTTGTAAGGCTATCGTGGAACTATGGGTTGCAATCGTTATGCTACTATATATATTGTGTGTTTCGTGCTATTATTTGAAGATTGCTATGGGTTGTTCTTGCTTATTATTTGTGTATTGCTATGGGTTGCTACACCTCAAACTCACCACACACACCATCTTCAAAATATTGGCCAAACCATGGACATGCAACTAGGAGCCCCATGCAAACCCACGGGCCCGCAAACCCACTATGGACATGCAACTAGGAAATGCAAACTAATTTACTTCATGCAACTCATTTAGTTCATGGAACCGTAGACATGCATAAAAACAATTAACATTTGGTTTTATTGCATCAAAAAATGATCCATCACAAAATTTAGTGCAAGAAAAAGGCCAAAGTAAAAACAAGTAACATTTTATTTGCAGAAGTTAGAGGTGGGCTGGTGCCGCTACGCGGGTGGGCTGGTCTCCTTGACCCCGGTCTCCTTACGGCCCAACATCTATTCGGCAGCCCAGTTTTGTTTTTTACTAGAAACTGAATTTGGGTGTGTACTCTTTTAACTGAAGAACAAATACAGGGGAAACAAAGCATGAACACTGAATAATTTGTGTTCCAAATTGCCGCTTCAATTCAGATACATTACTTGCGCACAGATCACCTCCTCTACCCTGACAGGCCTAAATGCCCATTCTAATGACGGATGAACAACAAATAAAACAAAAACAGAGCAATGATACAACAATAGAACCCCCCTGCCATGATATTTGCTTGCTTCTGCAAATCGATCATCTGCATTAGATGTTTCTTGATCTTCTTGAGTTCCTCGGTCAGTTCGGACTCCGCATGCAGTTCAGCATTGCGCGCATACATCGCCATCGGCACGACTCTGCCCGCCCCTCCTCCCGAGCTCCCCGTATTCTCCACAGCAATCGGCGACACCCCGCCCAAATTGAGCTCCCAGGTTGCGGCCACGCTCGAATCAACGTAGCCCTCAAACTGAATCCTATCAACATATTCATCAATCCACTCAAAATGGTAACATTTCTTCAAGATCTGAAAAGAACAAAATGAACCCTAAATCCCAAATTCGAGGAGAAAACACAAAATATGGAGAAATCCGAGCGAAAGACAGCGAAAGAACGGGCTAAGAACTGAGATCTAACCTTGCCATCCCTTCCTACCATTGGTTTGCTCAAGCATTTCACAAATTCCCGCCCAAGATTGCCATTGTCATCCCTTTTAGTGATCAACCATTTAAGAGGGTCTGGGCGTGGGCATTCACGGCACCTTGTTAGCAACACTGGTCCATACTGTCACCATTTTGATTGAGTGGCGGAGGAGGTAGACATTTGTGCTAGGTCGCCGGAGAAGAGAAAGATTGGGGAAAGGGGATGAATGGGTGGTGGCCGGCGGACGGGCACGGGCGCTCGTCTCTTCTAGATGCGAGGAGGTGGGTCCCGCGAGTAGACAAGTGGTGGGTCCCGCGCTTAGGTGGATAAGTGGTGGGTCCAGCGCTTACGTGGATAAGTGGTGGGTCCAGCCCCCAACAACTTACGAGGGCATCAGTTCAGTTTAACAGCCATGTCATGCGTGGGCTATTTACCTGCTCAAATGTGTCGCACAATAGCCATTCGCTCGAACAACGTCGCACACAAGCCAATTCACTTCAAATGTGTCGCATAGGAGCTATTGCCCCCTCATCATGCACTAGTGCAGAACCGGGCAATAGCACCGGTTCGTAAGGCCCTTTAGTGCCGGTTCCATAACCGGCACTAAAGCCCCCCCCCCTTTAGTACCGGTTCAGCATGAACCGGTGCTAAAGGGCAACCACGTGGCACGAGCCAGCTCCGGGGGCCTGGAGCCCTTTAGTACCGGTTGGTAAGACCAACCGGTACTATAAGGTTTGGGGTTTTTTAGTTTTATGATTTCTTTTTCATTTAATTTTGTGTTTCCATTTTAATTCTTTTTCGTTTGCTGGTATTTTATGATACTACACATTGTACACGTTATGCATATATATATATATAGAATTTATAGTAGAACCAATCATGCATATATATATATATCATCAATGTCTCACAAACCACCATATTAATTAATTCACACATACACACATGTATAGCTATATACAATTTCTTCTACATATGCATGTTGCCTTCGGAGCCAGTGGCATTAGCCTAATTGGTGCCTTCGGAGCACGATGACAATTGGAAGTGGTTTTCATGGGGGCGGTAGCGGGTAATAGTATTCTCCTTTCGGATTTATGACCTGGTCGAGCAAAAAACCCGCTATTTCCTCTTGAAGTGCTCTACGCGCTCCGTTTCTAGGAGCTTCTCCCGCACCTCTTTGAACTGTTAAGAAGGAGATCAATATATACATGTGTATTAGTTGTGTGACTAGATATCGATAATGGTGTAAAAATTATGAATAGTGTTCTGACAAGCGTACCCATTCCTATCTTTGAGATCTGCTCCTTTCAGACGCCATCATGCGAATGTTCTCGCAAACGCAGAATGCACACAAATCAGTCCCCTACGCCTGCTTCAGGGCCTTTACGAGAATGGAATTTGATCAGATAATAATTAATCAAGCATGATAATTAAAGAGATGGCAGCTAGCTAGCTAGCTAGTACTACTTAATTACTTACCTTGGATCGAAACCATTTAAGCTTTTGTTTCCATTCGCCTTCCGTGACCTTGATGAACCTTGCCCATGCCCTGCCCGCCGACAAAGAAAATGAATAAAGGGGTTATTAAATAGTTCATATCATGAAATGACGAACTAAATAGGCCGAGATATATAGTTAATAATGATTGAAATTACTTGTTGACTATCCCAAACAAGATGTTATAGTCAGTTTTTGTTTTGAGTAGTGAGTCCAGTATTTCAACTGTTCCGTCGTCAACTTTAATGATACACAAGACCCAGTGAAATCTGCATGCACACACGTTTGCATGTCTTAATTAAGCAGACATATGTAAGCAAAAACATGTAGCTAGCTAGTAGGCAAAAACAGAGAATTTGTAGTACAAGACAGTGTGACTCACTGGAAGTTGTAAGGAAGTAGTATATCTTCATTGTATTTGAGGCGCTTCAAGAACTTTAGCATGTTGTCCTCTACGTCCTTTTGATGATGTGCATTTATCTGCCATGTGTATTCATTAACGGTGTTTGGGTCAATGAACCCAATGCCAAAGCGTCCACCTTTTCTCATTTCATACATCTTCATCCTGCATAATACCACAGAAAAGAATATAGTGAGGATAATTACAGGTAATGATTGATCAAAAGGATCACTACAGCTAGCTTGAGACTTAAATTACAGAAAGAAATCACTTACAGACAATAGCAACTGACGATAGATTTGTCGAGTGCGTCTTGATTGTATAACTGAAACACTTCAGAATACTCAACAGACAGAGCTTTCTCATGGAAGTAATGCTCCTCCTTGACATTCACCATGAGGGACAATCGATCTGAAATCTTGGTAATGTTCATGTACCATTGATGCAATTCATACATTCTCGTTGGGAGGTTCTTGACCTTGTCTGGCTCGACCAAAGGTTGGCCCCGGACATATTTCCGTTTTATTTCATCCTCTCTAAGCACAGGCATGGGCTCGATCTCGAGGAGTTGTCCAACAGTGATGTTGAGAACTTCAGCCTGCATTATATGCTCCTTTATTACCACATTGCCCACCTTGGGAACGTAAACTGTTTGCCCACAATAATATTGGGCGCGCGTACTATCACGTGTTGTTGGAACAACAAGCGAGGGGATCGATTGCGCCGCCTGTTCTCCCAGCTGGGGAATGGTTTTCCCGCATTTTTTGACAGCTGCTTCTTGTTTGCTCGATCCCGAGCTCGCCTCCTTACGTAGACGTTCTCGATTTAACTTCCTAATGTGGCGCTCATAGTCTGTGTCAACAGGCTTGGGAGCTGGTGGTTGAGCCATACGAATGAAGTGGTCAATCGTTTCCTCAGGCACTTTCTCCCTTGGCGGCGGTGGCGGTTTCGGTGCAAAATGGGCTTCCACCTCGGCCTTCGATATGGCTGCGATTTCCTCCTCGGACCTGTCATAAGCCCTCTGCGGAAGAGGCGTGAGGCTTGGACCATATTTATATCGCTTGCCTTCGCCTGTACTTCCTGTACTACCTCGACTCGTACTGCTACGCACCAGAGCTGCGGGGTGTCTCTTCTGCGATTGCTGAGGCGGCGGAGACGGCTGACGGGGCTGAGTTGGACGAGGAGGAGTGGCCGCCTGAAGCTGTGCCGGACTTGGAGGAGGAGTGTCCTAAGGTTGTGCCGGACTTGGAGGAGGAGTGGACGTCTGACGCTGTGGCGGACTTGGAGGAGGAGGAGTGGCCTGACACTTTGCCGGACTTGGAGGAGGAGTGGCCTGACACTTTGCCGGACTTGGTGGACTTGCAGGAGCGGGAGACTGCTGACTCGGTGGCGGACTTCGACGAGGAGTTGGCTGACGCGGTGTCGGTGGCCTTCGAAAGATGATGCAATCCTTTTTCCATAGGATGATACGATGTTTGGCTTCTCCGAGAAAGCGCTCGTCGTCACCTCCAGGAATGTCAAGCTGTAGCTCCGAATATGGTGGGTCCACCACCTCATCAACCAAGACACGAGCATAGCCCGCTGGAATCGGGTTGCAACGGAAGGTTGCCTCGGGGGGATTTGTAAAAGCAATGGCGTCCGCCACCTTCATGGATATGTTCTTCATTTTGACGTGTAGCTCGCAGTTAGTGTTCTCCGTGATGTTATCCACGGGGTATCTACCCAACATTGCGTCGTCCGGGGCGGCCGAACCCACGCTGCTTCTCGGCATGGATGGGCCGGTTCTATCCAATGCTGGATCATCCGCTAGCTGCTGCAGCTGCTGAGACCCCCTTTGCTGGGTAAGTGAGTCGATCTGCTCCTACTGTCGCTGGAATTTTTTTGCCAATTCTGCTTGACTTGCTTCTAGGCCTTGAATGCGTTCATAGTCCCGCTTCCTCTGCTCCTCCTCCATCTTCCTCTTCTTCTCCTCCGCAATCTTCTTTCTCGCACGGGTTCTGTAGTCGTTGTTCCAGTCTGAAAACCCCTCATACCACAGAATAGCGCACTTGCCTCGTGTTCTTCTCGGGTGTTCAGGATTTCCCAGGGCACGTGTAAGCTCGTCGTTCTCTCTGTTGGGCTGGAACACCCCCGATCGTGCCTCTTCTATTGCAACAAGTATCACATCGTCGGCTCCCTTCAGACTTGCCTTCGTCGAAACATTGCCTGTCTTCGGGTCGAACTCCCCCCCATGCACATAGAACCAAGTCCTGCACCCGGGGGGCCAGCTCTTAGTAACCAGAGTGACACTTGCATCCTCCATCTCTTTCTCAGACTTATCCCACTTAGGCATTGCCACCGCATAGCCACCTGGCCCCAGCTTATGGAACTTATCCTTTTTTCGGCATTCTTCTTGTTTATTCTCGACCGTTCCTTAG
>NW_025230128.1:7830-9275 GCF_018294505.1 Triticum aestivum | reverse complement strand
TAATTCCGAATCCTTGAATTTCACGAAATCGTCCCAATGAGCACGTTGGTTCTCTAGTGTTCCCTCGAATACTGGAGTCTTCCTTCCTCCCTTGACGTACTTGTCCCATTCACGATTCTTGTGGTTCTTGAATGCAACCACCATCTTCCTAAGAGCAGCGTCCTTGACTTTCTACACATCTGCTTCTATGAAATGATCTGGTAGGGTGAAATGTTCCATGAGAGTATCCCAAAGCAGATCTTTTTGATTCTTGTCGACAAAAGTAACATCTGGACGTGGAGCAGCGTCCTCTTTGTCTTTTTGTCTTTTTGTCTTTTGCTGGTTCTCTCCATTCTTGAAGGGAGATCGGGAGTTGGTCCTTCACAAGAACTCCGCACTGACGAACGAACTTGTCCGCAATCTTCTTAGGCGCTACTGGTTCGCCATTAGGTTTGACTGCCTTGATATTGTACTTTACGCCCTCCTTGAACTTTTTGTTCGGGCCTCGTTTCGTCCTTTTGCCTGAAGATTTGCTCGATCCGGATGGCTGAAAGAACAAAGATCGATTCGTTAATATATCTTCAAGTCATTTAAAACATGTGAGGATCACCAGATACCTGCTTATATAAATATATATACCTCGCCGGTCTTTGTTGTTTCAGGATCAACATGTTCTTCGTCATCGTCATAACCATAGTTCATGACTTCATCAATTCGGTCGTCGCGATCGAATATCATATCACCATCTCCGGTGTTGTTTAGAAATTCGGAGCCGTCATAATCTTGTTCATTCTGATCATCATCTGGCCCGCGTATCATATCGAACATGGTCTATTCTCCCTCTCTGTCGGTATTGTCTGCCATAGCTTTTATTTAACTAATCCAAAAGAAATATAAAACAATTTAGTATTCAAATTACATCGTCTCGAATAATAGATATAATCTCGAATACATTGTCTAAAATAATAGATATAATCTTGAATACATCGTCTCGAATAATATATAATATTGAATAGTACATCACTGGCTAGGTAGCTAATTAAAGATCGAATACTACAGAAGAATCTAGGACACTCACGGTTCCTGCGGCGCGGGCGGTGGACACCCAAAGAGAAGGAACCCTCACAGGATCATAGCTGAAGTGAGATCCCCGAAGATACTGCCAGGTATTGGAAAACCTGCTGCCCTCTAACGCAACCATGTAGCGATGGACGTGCTCGTCCTCCTCCCATACACGGCGACGTACCACCTCCGGCGGGGCCGGGTCCCTCTGCACCGAAACTGGCTCATGCGAACGCCACCAAATGAGATCAGGGTCGACGACGGGACCCGGGGCCGGGTTCCTCATCAAGCGGCACGCCCCTCCAGGCAGCACCTCCCAGTGCCAGCCCGGCGGAGCCCAGTCCCGGACATGGATCGGCTGGACGTCGTCGCGGACGGGTCGACGGCGAGGATGCGGGCCGGGC
>NW_025230128.1:2036-6996 GCF_018294505.1 Triticum aestivum | reverse complement strand
GGCGATGGGGACGGGGGCGGCGACGGAGACGAGGGCGGCGACGGGGACGGGGGCGGGGACGGCGACGGAGACGACGGAAACAAAGGAAGAATGAAAATTTCATAAGTCGAGTATATATAGAAGGCACCTTTAGTACCGGTTGGAGCCACCAACCGGTACTAAAGGCCTGTTTTGGCCAGGCCAAGCGGCGGGAAGCGACCCCCTTTAGTATCGGGTGGTGGCACAAACCGGTACTAAAGGCCCCCCCCCTTTAGTACCGGGTGGTGGCACAAACCGGTACTAAAGGCCCCCCCTTTAGTACCGGTTTGTGCCACGACCCGGTACTAAAGGCCTCGCGCTGCCACCCCAAAGTTTAGTCCCACCTCGTCGGGCGAAGGGCAGCCGCACTGGTTTATAAACCCAGCCGCGGCTACCACTTCGAACTCCTCTATATAGCAGGCTTGTGGGCCTAAACTCTGTGCGCTGCCATGTGAGTCTGCTGGGCCTCTAAGGCCTGTAATTACACACCTGTGGCCTATCAGGCCCACAGGGCAGCGCCCCAATTTTTTTATAGTTTTTTTCTTTTCTGCTTTATTTTCTTCTATTTATTTTTGCGTAGTTTTTTGTATAGTTTTTTCTTTTCTGTTATATTAATTTTCTTCTATTTATTTGTGAGTAGTTTTTCATCTACTTTGCCAAAATTCAACATTTTCAGAGTTCATTTTGTAGTGATTTTCAATTTCACAGTCATTTTGTAAACGATTGAAAAATAGCAAATATAAATTTTTTTTCTGCTTTATTTTTTCTTCTATTTATTTCTGAGTAGTTTTTCCTTTTCTGCTATATTTATTTTCTTCTATTTATTTTTGAGTTGTTTTTTATATAGTTTTTTCTTTTCAGCTATAGTTTTTCTTTCTTTTTTGCTATTTTTTCTTTTCTGCAAAACTTGATGGTCAAAGTCTGGAGTTATAACTTAAAAAAAAGAAATATACGTGCAATTAGTTTTTGCCATAACAGAAGAAGTCCGGAGTTGTAATAAGTTATTAAAAATAAAAAAGAGGTGCAATGCTCGTTAATTTGCTTCAAGCCTTTCGGAATAGTGTAAACTGCACTGTGCATAGCTCCGTGCAGTCTACCGTATTCCTGAAGGCTTGAAGCTAAGCAACGTGAGCATTGAGCCTCTTCTTCATCGTCTCTGCACTCAGGGCTTATAAACCGCTCCTAGTCCCTCTCACTTCGCGAGGTGGGACTAAAAAACAGCTTACGTCTGGTTCATCCATGAACCGGTACTAAAGGTGCTCGTGGGGCCCCAGCCTTACCTGACACAACCTCATTAGTACCGGTTCGTGGTACGAACCGGCACTAAATGGTGATGGTGGGGCCATAGCCTGACCGGAGGCTGACATAGCCTCTTCAGGTACAAAAAATTACAAACTTTCTGTTAGTGCCCGTAGTTTTCAAATTTGAATAGTTTAAATTTTGAATTATTTGAAATTAGTGTGAATCACTAGTTTGTGAATAACTTAACTTTAAAAATCAGTAAAGGCATGAAAGAATTTGTTTGCACATAAAATTTCTTCGCGTTTCAAATGCCAAAACACATAACTACCCTAACTATTACAGAGATTCCCCTCTGGGTGTGAAACACAGAAGAAAGTGATGATAGTGAAGCCGATCACATCCCAGATCTTTGAGTGTGAAACTTTTTCTTCGCGTGTGTCCCTTTGCGCCGTAACCATGGAAAATCTTCATCATTTAACGGGATGCTCGGGTCAATATTCACTGTGAATGGAGCAATTTCATCAAACTTTTCATAATCTTTTGACTTGTCTGTCTTGTCATCCACTCCCACGATGTTTCTCTTCCCAGAAAGAACTAAGTGCCGCTTTGGCTCATCGTACGATGCATTCGCTTCCTTATCTTTTCTTTTTCTTGGCTTGGTAGACATGTCCTTCACATAGAAAACCTGTGCCACATCATTGGCTAGGACGAATGGTTCGTCTGCATACGCAAGATTGTTGAGATCCACTGTTGTCATTCTGTACTGCGGGTCTTCCTTTACCCCGCCTCGTGTCATGTTGACCCATTTGCACCGAAACAAAGGGACCTTTAAACCACGTCGATAGTCAAGTTCTCATATGTCCTGTATATAACCATAATATGTTTCCTTTCCCGTCTTGGTTTCTGCATCAAAGCGGACACCACTGTTTTGGTTGGTGCTCTTCTTATCTTGGGCGATCGTGTAAAATGTATTACCATTTATCTCGTACCCTTTGAAAGTCATTATATTCGAAGATGGTAACTGGGACAGCAAGTACAGGTCATCTTCAATAAAGGTGTCATGCATGGTATGTGTCTGCAACCAGCTGGCGAAACTCCTGGTTTGTTCACGTGTAATCCAGTCATCAGACCGCTCCGGGTGTTTGGAGTGTAGCAAATTCTTGTGTTCATCCATATACAGAGCCACCAAGGCGGAATTCTGTAGAACTGTGTAGTGTGCTTCAGTGAGAGAATGTTCGTCCATACATATTATTTGTTCCCCTCCTAGCGTGCCTTTTCCATCCAGTCTGCCCTTATGCCGCGATTCAGGAACACCAATCGGCTTAAGGTCAGGAATAAAGTCAATACAAAACTCAATGACCTCCTCATTTTGATGGCCCTTGGAGATGCTTCCTTCTGGCCTAGCACGGTTATGAACATATTTCTTTAAGACTCCCATGAACCTCTCAAAGGGGAACATATTGTGTAGAAATACAGGACCCAAAACGTTAATCTCTTCGCATAGGTGAACTAGGACGTGTGTCATGATGTTGAAGAAGGATGGTGGGAACACCAACTCGAAACTGATAAGACATTGCACCAAATCATTCTGTAACCTTGGTATGATTTCTGGATCGATTACCTTCTGAGAGATTGCATTGAGAAATGCACATAGCTTCACAATGGCTAATCGAACATTTTCCGGTAGAAGCCCCCTCAATGCAACCGGAAGCAGTTGCATCATAATCATGTGGCACTCATGAGATTTTAGGTTCGGGAACTTTTTCTCTGCCATGTTTATTATTCCCTTTATATTCGACGAGAAGCCAGACGGTACCTTAATACTGAGCAGGCATTCAAAGAAGATTTCCTTCTCTTCTTTGGTAAGAGCGTAGCTTGCATGACCCTGATGTATGCCGTCTTCTCCGTGCATACGTTACTGGTCCTCCCATGCCTCAGGTGTATCTTTTGTCTTCCCATACACGCCCAAGAAGCCAAGCAGGGTCATGCAAAGATTCTTCGTCACGTGCATCACGTCGATTGCGGAGCGGACCTCTAGGTCTTTCCAATATGGCAGGTTCCAAAATATAGATTTCTTCTTCCACATGGGTGCGCGTCCGTCAGCGTCCTTTGGAACAGGTTGTCCGCCAGGACCCTTTCCAAATATCACCTTCAAATCCTTGACCATATCATGTACATCAGCACCAGTACGGTGGCGAGGCTTCGTCCGGTGATCCGCCTCATCTTTGAAATGCTTGCCTTTCTTTCTTACGGGATGCCTGCTCGGAAGAAATCGATGATGTCCCAGGTACACATTCTTCTTACAACTATTCAAATATATACTGTCAGTATCATCCAAACAGTGCGTGCATCCGCGATATCCCTTGTTTGTCTGTCCTGATAGGTTACTGAGAGCAGGCCAATATTGATGGTCACGAACAGCAACGCCTTTAGGTCAAATTCTTCCCCCATGTGCTCATCCCACGCACGTACACCTGTTCCATTCCACAGTTGTAAGAGTTCTTCAACTAATGGCCTTAGGTACACATCAATGTCGTTGCCGGGTTGCTTAGGCCCTTGGATGAGCACTGGCATCATAATGAACTTCCGCTTCATGCACAACCAAGGAGGAAGGTTATACAAACATAGAGTCATAGGCCAGGTACTATGGTTGCTGCTCTGCTCCCCAAAAGGATTAATGCCATCTGCACTTAGACCAAACCATACACTCCTTGTGTCATCTGCAAACTCCTTCCCGTACTTTCTTTCGATTTTTCTCCACTGCGACCCGTCAGCGGGTACTCTCAACTTTCCGTCTTTCTTACGGTCTTCTCTGTGCCATCGCATCGCCTTGGCATGCTCTTTGTTGTGGAACAAACGTTTCAATCGTGGTATTATAGGAGAATACCACATCACCTTGGAAGGAATCTTCTTCCTGGGGCGCTCGCCCTCGACATCACCATGCTCATCGTGGCTGATCTTATAGCGCAATGCACCACATACCGGGCAAGCGTTCAAATCCTCGTACTCACCGCGGTAGAGGATGCACTCATTAGGGCATGCATGTATCTTCTGCACCTCTAACCCTAGAGGGCAGACAACCTTCTTTGCTTCGTACGTACTCTCGGGCAATTCCTTGTCCAACAACTTTCCAAATCCCTTGTCAGATACACCATTCTCTGCCTTCCATTGCAGCAATTCCAGTGTGGTGCCCAGCTTTTTCTTGTCACCTATGCAATTCAGGTACAACAATTTTTTGTGATCCTCTAACATGCGCTGCAACTTCTTCTTCTCCAAATCACTTGCGCAGTTTCTCTTTGCATCGGCAATGGCCCGACCTAGATCATCAACGGGCTCATCTGATGCCTCTTCTTCAGATTCTTCCCGCATTACCGGCTCAGCTTCTTCCCCCATTGTTGTATCATCGTATTCAGGGAACCCATGGCCAGGATAGCTGTCGTCGTCCTCTTCTTCTTCATTGTCTTCCATCATAACCCCTCTTTCTCCGTGCTTGGTCCAAACATTATAGTGGGGCATGAAACCGGACTCAAACAGGTGGACGTGAATGGTTCTTGACGTAGAGTAATTGCGACCATTCTTATAGCCAGCACATGGACAAGGCATAAAACCATCCGCCCGCTTGTTTGCCTCAGCCGCAAGCAGAAAAGTATGCACGCCCTCAACGAACTGGGGAGAGCATCGGTCATCGTACATCCATTGC
>NW_025230128.1:0-2026 GCF_018294505.1 Triticum aestivum | reverse complement strand
TAATTCCGAATCCTTGAATTTCACGAAATCGTCCCAATGAGCACGTTGGTTCTCTAGTGTTCCCTCGAATACTGGAGTCTTCCTTCCTCCCTTGACGTACTTGTCCCATTCACGATTCTTGTGGTTCTTGAATGCAACCACCATCTTCCTAAGAGCAGCGTCCTTGACTTTCTACACATCTGCTTCTATGAAATGATCTGGTAGGGTGAAATGTTCCATGAGAGTATCCCAAAGCAGATCTTTTTGATTCTTGTCGACAAAAGTAACATCTGGACGTGGAGCAGCGTCCTCTTTGTCTTTTTGTCTTTTTGTCTTTTGCTGGTTCTCTCCATTCTTGAAGGGAGATCGGGAGTTGGTCCTTCACAAGAACTCCGCACTGACGAACGAACTTGTCCGCAATCTTCTTAGGCGCTACTGGTTCGCCATTAGGTTTGACTGCCTTGATATTGTACTTTACGCCCTCCTTGAACTTTTTGTTCGGGCCTCGTTTCGTCCTTTTGCCTGAAGATTTGCTCGATCCGGATGGCTGAAAGAACAAAGATCGATTCGTTAATATATCTTCAAGTCATTTAAAACATGTGAGGATCACCAGATACCTGCTTATATAAATATATATACCTCGCCGGTCTTTGTTGTTTCAGGATCAACATGTTCTTCGTCATCGTCATAACCATAGTTCATGACTTCATCAATTCGGTCGTCGCGATCGAATATCATATCACCATCTCCGGTGTTGTTTAGAAATTCGGAGCCGTCATAATCTTGTTCATTCTGATCATCATCTGGCCCGCGTATCATATCGAACATGGTCTATTCTCCCTCTCTGTCGGTATTGTCTGCCATAGCTTTTATTTAACTAATCCAAAAGAAATATAAAACAATTTAGTATTCAAATTACATCGTCTCGAATAATAGATATAATCTCGAATACATTGTCTAAAATAATAGATATAATCTTGAATACATCGTCTCGAATAATATATAATATTGAATAGTACATCACTGGCTAGGTAGCTAATTAAAGATCGAATACTACAGAAGAATCTAGGACACTCACGGTTCCTGCGGCGCGGGCGGTGGACACCCAAAGAGAAGGAACCCTCACAGGATCATAGCTGAAGTGAGATCCCCGAAGATACTGCCAGGTATTGGAAAACCTGCTGCCCTCTAACGCAACCATGTAGCGATGGACGTGCTCGTCCTCCTCCCATACACGGCGACGTACCACCTCCGGCGGGGCCGGGTCCCTCTGCACCGAAACTGGCTCATGCGAACGCCACCAAATGAGATCAGGGTCGACGACGGGACCCGGGGCCGGGTTCCTCATCAAGCGGCACGCCCCTCCAGGCAGCACCTCCCAGTGCCAGCCCGGCGGAGCCCAGTCCCGGACATGGATCGGCTGGACGTCGTCGCGGACGGGTCGACGGCGAGGATGCGGGCCGGGCATCGTCGAGAACAAATACTAGCTATATGCCCGCAAAAAGTAACATTTTTTTAATGATTGGATTTTGATAACTAAAATTTCTAACATTTCTACTATTTCAAAAATCTATATACTGTTTCATACTAATTAAGCATCTAACACTAAAAACAGAAAACACAACTTCTATACATCCATTAAAAAACTGAAAAACAACATTATATAAAAAATTTCCATACTAATTAAACACTAATTATATCCATCTAACATGCATTCATACATATATAATAGTGAAAAAATAATAATCTAAATAATCTAAACTAATTAAACATACAAAATATGTATATACTAATATATACATGCATTAATTCATACATATATATGTGTGTGTGTGTGTTCATCAAGCTTGTGTGTGTGTGTGTGTGCTCGGGAAGGGGCGGCGCCCATGGTGGCCGCCGGGGCGAGGGAGAGGGGTTAGAGGGGGAGAGCTCACAGCGGGGTGACGGCGACGGCGAGGCGACGGCGACGACAGCGGCGACGGGGACGGGGGCGGCGACGGGGACGGGGGCGGCGACGGAGACGGAGACGAGGGCGGCGACGGGGACG
>NW_025230127.1:14134-16331 GCF_018294505.1 Triticum aestivum | reverse complement strand
AGAGGGTTACGGCAAAAACTGGACGCACTTCGTGTACAAACTGGAAAATCTCTTTCGAAGTATCAGGGTTTCGGACGAGAACTCATCTGTTACACTGGCACTTCATTTTTCTAACTTATTACAACTCCAGACTTTTTGTGTGTTCCGCACGCAACATTTAAAGCGACGTCATCAATTTTCAAAACTTTCTGACATCATTTGCTATTTTTTAGTCATTTACCGATTTCTTTAGAGAGCTAAATGACCGTAAAATTGAAAATCACTACTAAATGAACTCTGAAAATGTCGAAACTTGGCATGGTATCATCATTTCACCCGCATGGCATGTGCAAAAGTGTAGAGAGGGTTACGGCAAAAACTGGACACACTTTTTGTACAAACTGGACAATCTCTTTCGGAGTATCAGGGTTTCGGACGATAACTCATCTGTTACACTGGCACTTCATTTTTTTAAACTTATTAAAACTCCAGACTTTTTTTGCGTTCCGTACACACCATTCAAAGTGACGTCATCAATTTTCAACACTTTGTGACATCATTTCCTATTTTTCAGTCTTTTACCGATTTGTTTAGAGAGCTAAATGACCGTGAAATTGAAAATCACTACAAAATGAACTCTGAAAATGTCGAAACTTTGCATGGTATCATCATTTCACCCACATAGCATGTGCAAAAGAGTAGAGAGGGTTACGGCAAAAACTGGACGCACTTCGTGTACAAACTGGATAATCTCTTTCGAAGTATCAGGTTTCTTGACGAGAACTCATTTGTTACATGGGCACTTCATTTTTTAAACTTATTACAACTCCAGACTTTTTTGCATTCCGTACGCACCATTCAAAGCGACGTCATCAATTTTCAAAATTTTCTGACATCACTTGCTAATTTTTAGTCATTTACCGATTTGTTTAGAGAGCTAAATGACCGTGAAATTGAAAATCACTACAAAATGAACTCTGAAAATGTCGAAACTTGGCATGGTATCATCATTTCACCCGCATGGCATGTGCAAAAGAGTAGAGAGGGTTACGGCAAAAACTGGACGCACTTTGTGTACAAACTGGAAAATCTCTTTCGGTGTATCAGGGTTTCGGACGAGAACTCATCTGTTACACTGGCACTTCATTTTTTTAAACTTATTAAAACTCCAGACTTTTTTTGCGTTCCGTACACACCATTCAAAGCGATGTCATCAATTTTCAACACTTTCTGACATCATTTGCTATTTTTCAGTCATTTACCGATTTGTTTAGAGAGCTAAATGACCGTGAAATTGAAAATCACTACAAAATGAACTCTGAAAATGTCGAAACTTGGCATGGTATCATCATTTCACCCACATAGCATGTGGAAAAGAGTAGAGAGGGTTACGGCAAAAACTGGACGCACTTTGTGTACAAACTGGAAAATCTCTTTCGGTGTATCAGGGTTTCGGACGAGAACTCATCTGTTACACTGGCACTTCATTTTTTTAAAATTATTAAAACTCCAGACTTTTTTTGCGTTCCGTACACACCATTCAAAGCGATGTCATCAATTTTCAACACTTTCTGACATCATTTGCTATTTTTCAGTCATTTACCGATTTGTTTAGAGAGCTAAATGACCGTGAAATTGAAAATCACTACAAAATGAACTCTGAAAATGTCGAAACTTGGCATGGTATCATCATTTCACCCACATAGCATGTGGAAAAGAGTAGAGAGGGTTACGGCAAAAACTGGACGCACTTCGTGTACAAACTGGATAATCTCTTTCGAAGTATCAGGTTTTTTGACGAGAACTCATCTGTTACATGGGCACTTCATTTTTTAAACTTATTACAGCTCCAGACTTTTTTGCGTTCCGTACGCACCATTCAAAGCGACGTCATCAATTTTCAAAACTTTCTGACATCATTCGCTAATTTTTAGTCATTTACCGATTTGTTTAGAGAGCTAAATGACCGTGAAATTGAAAATCACTACAAAATGAACTCTGAAAATGTCGAAACTTGGCATGGTATCATCATTTCACCCGCATAGCATGTGCAAAAGAGTAGAGAGGGTTACGGAAAAAACTGGACGCACTTTGTGTACAAACTGGAAAATCTCTTTCGGTTTATCAGGGTTTCGGACGAGAACTCATCTGTTACACTGGCACTTCATTTTTTTTAACTTATTAAAACTCCAGACTTTTTTTGCGTTCCGTACACACC
>NW_025230127.1:12123-14124 GCF_018294505.1 Triticum aestivum | reverse complement strand
TTTTCAGTCATTTACCGATTTGTTTAGAGAGCTAAATGACCGTGAAATTGAAAATCACTACAAAATGAACTCTGAAAATGTCGAAACTTGGCATGGTATCATCATTTCACCCACATAGCATGTGGAAAAGAGTAGAGAGGGTTACGGCAAAAATTGGACGCACTTCGTGTACAAACTGGATAATCTCTTTCGAAGTATCAGGTTTTTTGACGAGAACTCATCTGTTACATGGGCACTTCATTTTTTAAACTTATTACAACTCCAGACTTTTTTGCGTTCCGTACGCACCATTCAAAGCGACGTCATCAATTTTCAAAACTTTCTGACATCATTTGCTAATTTTTAGTCATTTACCGATTTGTTTAGAGACCTAAATGACCGTGAAATTGAAAATCACTACAAAATGAACTCTGAAAATGTCGAAACTTGGCATGGTATCATCATTTCACCCGCATAGCATGTGCAAAAGAGTAGAGAGGGTTACGGCAAAAACTGGACGCACTTTGTGTACAAACTGGAAAATCTCTTTCGGTGTATCAGGGTTTCGGACGAGAACTCATCTGTTACACTGGCACTTCATTTTTTTTAACTTATTAAAACTCCAGACTTTTTTTGCGTTCCGTACACACCATTCAAAGCGATGTCATCAATTTTCAACACTTTGTGACATCATTTGCAAATTTTTAGTCATTTACCGATTTGTTTAGAGAGCTAAATGACCGTGAAATTGAAAATCACTACAAAATGAACTCTGAAAATGTCGAAACTTGGCATGATATCATCATTTCACCCACATAGCATGTGCAAAAGAGTAGAGAGGGTTACGGCAAAAACTGGACCCACTTCGTGTACAAACTGGAAAATCTCTTTCGAAGTATCAGGGTTTCGGACGAGAACTCATTTGTTATACTGGCACTTCATTTTTCTAACTTATTACAACTCAAGACTTTTTGTGTGTTCCGCACGCACCATTCAAAGCGACGTCATCAATTTTCAAAACATTCTGACATCATTTGCTATTTTTTAGTCATTTACCGATTTCTTTAGAGAGCTAAATGACCGTGAAATTGAAAATCACTACAAAATGAACTCTGAAAATGTCGAAACTTGGCATGGTATCATCATTTCACCCACATAGCACGTGCAAAAGAGTAGAGAGGGTTACGGCCAAAACTGGACGCACTTCGTGTGCAAACTGTCTAATCTCTTTCGAAGTATCTTGGTTTCTGACGAGAACTCATCTGTTACATGGGCACTTCATTTTTTAAAACTTATTACAACTCCAGACTTTTTGTGCGTTCCGTACGCACCATTCAAAGCGACGTCATCAACTTTCAAAACTTTCTGACATCATTTGCTATTTTTTAGTCATTTACCGATTTGTTTATAGAGCTAAAGGACCGTGAAATTGGAAATCACTACAAAATGAACTCTGAAAATGTCGAAACTTGGCATGGTATCATCATTTCACCCACATAGCATGTGGAAAAGAGTAGAGAGGGTTACGGCAAAAACTGGACGCACTTCGTGTACAAACTGGAAAATCTCTTTCGAAGTATCAGGGTTTCGGACGAGAACTCATCTGTTACACTGGCACTTCATTTTTCTAACTTATTACAACTCCAGACTTTTTGTGTGTTCCGCACGCAACATTTAAAGCGACGTCATCAATTTTCAAAACTTTCTGACATCATTTGCTATTTTTTAGTCATTTACCGATTTCTTTAGAGAGCTAAATGACCGTGAAATTGAAAATCACTACTAAATGAACTCTGAAAATGTCGAAACTTGGCATGGTATCATCATTTCACCCGCATGGCATGTGCAAAAGAGTAGAGAGGGTTACGGCAAAAACTGGACACACTTTTTGTACAAACTGGACAATCTCTTTCGGAGTATCAGGGTTTCGGACGATAACTCATCTGTTACACTGGCACTTCATTTTTTTAAACTTATTAAAACTCCAGACTTTTTTTGCGTTCCGTACACACCATTCAAAGC
>NW_025230127.1:6949-10116 GCF_018294505.1 Triticum aestivum | reverse complement strand
TTTTCAGTCATTTACCGATTTGTTTAGAGAGCTAAATGACCGTGAAATTGAAAATCACTACAAAATGAACTCTGAAAATGTCGAAACTTGGCATGGTATCATCATTTCACCCACATAGCATGTGGAAAAGAGTAGAGAGGGTTACGGCAAAAATTGGACGCACTTCGTGTACAAACTGGATAATCTCTTTCGAAGTATCAGGTTTTTTGACGAGAACTCATCTGTTACATGGGCACTTCATTTTTTAAACTTATTACAACTCCAGACTTTTTTGCGTTCCGTACGCACCATTCAAAGCGACGTCATCAATTTTCAAAACTTTCTGACATCATTTGCTAATTTTTAGTCATTTACCGATTTGTTTAGAGACCTAAATGACCGTGAAATTGAAAATCACTACAAAATGAACTCTGAAAATGTCGAAACTTGGCATGGTATCATCATTCCACCCGCATAGCATGTGCAAAAGAGTAGAGAGGGTTACGGCAAAAACTGGACGCACTTTGTGTACAAACTGGAAAATCTCTTTCGGTGTATCAGGGTTTCGGACGAGAACTCATCTGTTACACTGGCACTTCATTTTTTTTAACTTATTAAAACTCCAGACTTTTTTTGCGTTCCGTACACACCATTCAAAGCGATGTCATCAATTTTCAACACTTTCTGACATCATTTGCTAATTTTCAGTCATTTACCGATTTGTTTAGAGAGCTAAATGACCGTGAAATTGAAAATCACTACAAAATGAACTCTGAAAATGTCGAAACTTGGCATGATATCATCATTTCACCCACATAGCATGTGCAAAAGAGTAGAGAGGGTTACGGCAAAAACTGGACCCACTTCGTGTACAAACTGGAAAATCTCTTTCGAAGTATCAGGGTTTCGGACGAGAACTCATTTGTTATACTGGCACTTCATTTTTCTAACTTATTACAACTCCAGACTTTTTGTGTGTTCCGCACGCACCATTCAAAGCGACGTCATCAATTTTCAAAACTTTCTGACATCATTTGCTATTTTTTAGTCATTTACCGATTTCTTTAGAGAGCTAAATGACCGTGAAATTGAAAATCACTACAAAATGAACTCTGAAAATGTCGAAACTTGGCATGGTATCATCATTTCACCCACATAGCACGTGCAAAAGAGTAGAGAGGGTTACGGCCAAAACTGGACGCACTTCGTGTGCAAACTGTCTAATCTCTTTCGAAGTATCTTGGTTTCTGACGAGAACTCATCTGTTACATGGGCACTTCATTTTTTAAAACTTATTACAACCCCAGACTTTTTGTGCGTTCCGTACGCACCATTCAAAGCGACGTCATCAACTTTCAAAACTTTCTGACATCATTTGCTATTTTTTAGTCATTTACCGATTTGTTTATAGAGCTAAAGGACCGTGAAATTGGAAATCACTACAAAATGAACTCTGAAAATGTCGAAACTTGGCATGGTATCATCATTTCACCCACATAGCATGTGCAAAAGAGTAGAGAGGGTTACGGCAAAAACTAGACGCACTTCGTGTACAAACTGGAAAATCTCTTTCGAAGTATCAGGGTTCCGGACGAGAACTCATTTGTTATACTAGCACTTCATTTTTTAAACTTATTACAACTCCAGACTTTTTGTGTGTTCCGCACGCACCATTCAAAGCGACGTCATCAATTTTCAAAACTTTCTGACATCATTTGCTATTTTTTAGTCATTTACCGATTTGTTTAGAGAGCTAAATGACCGTGAAATTGAAAATCACTACAGAATGAACTCTGAAAATGTCGAAACTTGGCGTAGTATCATCATTTCACCCACATAGCACGTGCAAAAGAGTAGAGTGGGTTACGGCAAAAACTGGACACACTTTTTGTACAAACTGGACAATCTCTTTCGGAGTATCAGGGTTTCGGACGATAACTCATCTGTTACACTGGCACTTCATTTTTTTAAACTTATTAAAACTACAGACTTTTTTTGCGTTCCGTACACACCATTCAAAGCGACGTCATCAATTTTCAACACTTTGTGACATCATTTGCTATTTTTCAGTCTTTTACCGATTTGTTTAGAGAGCTAAATGACCGTGAAATTGAAAATCACTACAAAATGAACTCTGAAAATGTCGAAACTTGGCATGGTATCATCATTTCACCCACATAGCATGTGCAAAAGAGTAGAGAGGGTTACGGCAAAAACTGGACGCACTTCGTGTACAAAATGGATAATCTCTTTCGAAGTATCAGGTTTCTTGACGAGAACTCATCTGTTACATGGGCACTTCATTTTTTTAACTTATTACAACTCCAGACTTTTTTGCGTTCCGTACGCACCATTCAAAGCGACGTCATCAATTTACAAAATTTTCTGACATCACTTGCTAATTTTTAGTCATTTACCGATTTGTTTAGAGAGCTAAATGACCGTGAAATTGAAAATCACTACAAAATGAACTCTGAAAATGTCGAAACTTGGCATGGTATCATCATTTCACCCGCATGGCATGTGCAAAAGAGTAGAGAGGGTTACGGCAAAAACTGGACGCACTTTGTGTACAAACTGGAAAATCTCTTTCGGTGTATCAGGGTTTCGGACGAGAACTCATCTGTTACACTGGCACTTCATTTTTTTAAACTTATTAAAACTCCAGACTTTTTTTGCGTTCCGTACACACCATTCAAAGCGATGTCATCAATTTTCAACACTTTCTGACATCATTTGCTATTTTTCAGTCATTTACCGATTTGTTTAGAGAGCTAAATGACCGTGAAATTGAAAATCACTACAAAATGAACTCTGAAAATGTCGAAACTTGGCATGGTATCATCATTTCACCCACATAGCATGTGGAAAAGAGTAGAGAGGGTTACGGCAAAAATTGGACGCACTTCGTGTACAAACTGGATAATCTCTTTCGAAGTATCAGGTTTTTTGACGAGAACTCATCTGTTACATGGGCACTTCATTTTTTAAACTTATTACAACTCCAGACTTTTTTGCGTTCCGTACGCACCATTCAAAGCGACGTCATCAATTTTCAAAACTTTCTGACATCATTTGCTAATTTTTAGTCATTTACCGATTTGTTTAGAGACCTAAATGACCGTGAAATTGAAAATCACTACAAAATGAACTCTGAAAATGTCGAAACTTGGCATGGTATCATCATT
>NW_025230127.1:1719-4509 GCF_018294505.1 Triticum aestivum | reverse complement strand
ATCAATTTTCAAAACTTTCTGACATCACTTGCTAATTTTTAGTCATTTACCGATTTGTTTAGAGAGCTAAATGACCGTGAAATTGAAAATCACTACAAAATGAACTCTGAAAATGTCGAAACTTGGCATGGTATCATCATTTCACCCGCATAGCATGTGCAAAAGAGTAGAGAGGGTTACGGCAAAAACTGGACGCACTTTGTGTGCAAACTGGAAAATCTCTTTCGGAGTATCAGGGTTTCGGACGAGAACTCATCTGTTACACTGGCACTTCATTTTTTTAAACTTATTACAACTCCAGACTTTTTGTGCGTTCCGTACGCACCATTCAAAGCGACGTCATCAACTTTCAACACTTTCTGACATCATTTGCCATTTTTCAGTCATTTACCGATTTGTTTAGAGAGCTAAATGACCGTGAAATTGAATATCACTACAAAATGAACTCTGAAAATGTCGAAACTTGGCATGGTATCATCATTTCACCCACATGGCATGTGCAAAAGAGTAGAGAGGGTTACGGCAAAAACTGGACGCACTTCGTGTACAAACTGGAAAATCTCTTTCGAAGTATCAGGGTTTCGGACGAGAACTCATTTGTTATACTAGCACTTCATTTTTCTAACTTATTACAACTCCAGACTTTTTGTGTGTTCCGCACGCACCATTCAAAGCGACGTCATCAATTTTCAAAACTTTCTGACATCATTTGCTATTTTTTAGTCATTTACCGATTTGTTTAGAGAGCTAAATGACCGTGAAATTGAAAATCACTACAAAATGAACTCTGAAAATGTCGAAACTTGGCGTAGTATCATCATTTCACCCACATAGCACGTGGAAAAGAGTAGAGAGGGTTACGGCAAAAACTGGACACACTTTTTGTACAAACTGGACAATCTCTTTCGGAGTATCAGGGTTTCGGACGATAACTCATCTGTTACACTGGCACTTCATTTTTTTAAACTTATTAAAACTACAGACTTTTTTTGCGTTCTGTACACACCATTCAAAGCGACGTCATCAATTTTCAACACTTTGTAACATCATTTGCTATTTTTCAGTCTTTTACCGATTTGTTTAGAGAGCTAAATGACCGTGAAATTGAAAATCACTACAAAATGAACTCTGAAAATGTCGAAACTTGGCATGGTATCATCATTTCACCCACATAGCATGTGCAAAAGAGTAGAGAGGGTTACGGCAAAAACTGGACGCACTTCGTGTACAAACTGGATAATCTCTTTCGAAGTATCAGGTTAATTGACGAGAACTAATCTGTTACATGGGCACTTCATTTTTTAAACTTATTACAACTCCAGACTTTTTTGCGTTCCGTACGCACCATTCAAAGCGACGTCATCAATTTTCAAAACTTTCTGACATCACTTGCTAATTTTTAGTCATTTACCGATTTGTTTAGAGAGCTAAATGACCGTGAAATTGAAAATCACTACAAAATGAACTCTGAAAATGTCGAAACTTGGCATGGTATCATCATTTCACCCGCATAGCATGTGCAAAAGAGTAGAGAGGGTTACGGCAAAAACTGGACGCACTTTGTGTGCAAACTGGAAAATCTCTTTCGGAGTATCAGGGTTTCGGACGAGAACTCATCTGTTACACTGGCACTTCATTTTTTTAAACTTATTACAACTCCAGACTTTTTGTGCGTTCCGTACGCACCATTCAAAGTGACATCATCAACTTTCAACACTTTCTGACATCATTTGCCATTTTTCAGTCATTTACCGATTTGTTTAGAGAGCTAAATGACCGTGAAATTGAAAATCACTACAAAATGAACTCTGAAAATGTCGAAACTTGGCATGATATCATCATTTCACCCACATAGCATGTGCAAAAGAGTAGAGAGGGTTACGGCAAAAACTGGACCCACTTCGTGTACAAACTGGATAATCTCTTTCGAAGTATCAGGTTTTTTGACGAGAACTCATCTTTTACATGGGCACTTCATTTTTTAAACTTATTACAACTCCAGACTTTTTTGTGTTCCGTACGCACCATTCAAAGCGACGTCATCAATTTTCAAAACTTTCTTCCATCATTTGCTATTTTTTAGTCATTTACCGATTTGTTTAGAGAGCTAAATGACCGTGAAATTGAAAATCACTACAAAATGAACTCTGAAAATGTCGAAACTTGGCATGGTATCATCATTTCACCCACATGGCATGTGCAAAAGAGTAGAGAGGGTTACGGCAAAAACTGGACGCACTTCGTGTACAAACTGGAAAATCTCTTTCGAAGTATCAGGGTTTCGGACGAGAACTCATTTGTTATACTGGCACTTCATTTTTCTAACTTATTACAACTCCAGACTTTTTGTGTGTTCCGCACGCACCATTCAAAGTGACGTCATCAATTTTCAAAACTTTCTGACATCATTTGCTATTTTTTAGTCATTTACCGATTTCTTTAGAGAGCTAAATGACCGTGAAATTGAAAATCACTACAAAATGAACTCTGAAAATGTCGAAACTTGGCATGGTATCATCATTTCACCCGCATAGCATGTGCAAAAGAGTAGAGAGGGTTACGGCAAAAACTGGACGCACTTTGTGTGCAAACTGGAAAATCTCTTTCGGAGTATCAGGGTTTCGGACGAGAACTCATCTGCTACACTGGCACTTCATTTTTTTAAACTTATTACAACTCCAGACTTTTTGTGCGTTCCGTACGCACCATTCGAAGCGACGTCATCAACTTTCAACACTTTCTGACATCATTTGCCATTTTTCAGTCATTTACCGATTTGTTTAGAGAGCT
>NW_025230127.1:0-1373 GCF_018294505.1 Triticum aestivum | reverse complement strand
GTTACACTGGCACTTCATTTTTTTAAACTTATTACAACTCCAGACTTTTTGTGCGTTCCGTACGCACCATTCAAAGCGACGTCATCAACTTTCAACACTTTCTGACATCATTTGCCATTTTTCAGTCATTTACCGATTTGTTTAGAGAGCTAAATGACCGCGAAATTGAAAATCACTACAAAATGAACTCTGAAAATGTCGAAACTTGGCATGATATCATCATTTCACCCACATAGCATGTGCAAAAGAGTAGAGAGGGTTACGGCAAAAACTGGACCCACTTCGTGTACAAACTGGATAATCTCTTTCGAAGTATCAGGTTTTTTGACGAGAACTCATCTGTTACATGGGCACTTCATTTTTTAAACTTATCACAACTCCAGACTTTTTTGCGTTTCGTACGCACCATTCAAAGCGACGTCATCAATTTTCAAAAGTTTCTTCCATCATTTGCTATTTTTTAGTCATTTACCGATTTGTTTAGAGAGCTAAATGACCGTGAAATTGAAAATCACTACAAAATGAACTCTGAAAATGTCGAAACTTGGCATGGTATCATCATTTCACCCACATGGCATGTGCAAAAGAGTAGAGAGGGTTACGGCAAAAACTGGACGCACTTCGTGTACAAACTGGAAAATCTCTTTCGAAGTATCAGGGTTTCGGACGAGAACTCATTTGTTATACTAGCACTTCATTTTTCTAACTTATTACAACTCCAGACTTTTTGTGTGTTCCGCACGCACCATTCAAAGCGACGTCATCAATTTTCAAAACTTTCTGACATCATTTGCTATTTTTTAGTCATTTACCGATTTGTTTAGAGAGCTAAATGACCGTGAAATTGAAAATCACTACAAAATGAACTCTGAAAATGTCGAAACTTGGCGTAGTATCATCATATCACCCACATAGCACGTGGAAAAGAGTAGAGAGGGTTACGGCCAAAACTGGACGCACTTCGTGTACAAACTGTCTAATCTCTTTCGAAGTATCTTGGTTTCTGACGAGAATTCATCTGTTACATGGGCACTTCATTTTTTAAACTCATTACAACTCCAGACTTTTTTGCGTTTCGTACGCACCATTCAAAGCGAAGTCATCAATTTTCAAAACTTTCTGACATCATTTGCTATTTTTTAGTCATTTACCGATTTGTTTATAGAGCTAAAGGACCGTGAAATTGGAAATCACTACAAAATGAACTCTGAAAATGTCGAAACATGGCATGGTATCATCATTTCACCCACATAGCATGTGCAAAAGAGTAGAGAGGGTTACGGCAAAAACTAGACGCACTTCGTGTACAAACTGGATAATCTCTTTCGAAGTATCAGGGTTTCGGACGAGAACTCATCTGTTACACTGGCACT
>NW_025230126.1:13414-16333 GCF_018294505.1 Triticum aestivum | reverse complement strand
GTCTTGAGCTTGCGTTGGTTTTCCTTGAAGAGGAAAGGGTGATGCAGCAATAGTAGCGTGAGTATTTCCCTCAGTTTTTGAGAAGCAAGGTATCAATCCAGTAGGAGGCTTCTCAGAAGTCCCACGCACCTACACAAACAAACAAAGAACTCGCAACCAACACAATAAAGGGGTTGTCAATCCCTTCACAACCACTTGCGATAGTGAGATCTGATAGAGATAGTATGATAAGATAAATATATTTTTGGTATTTTATAATATAGATTGGAAAAGTAAAGATACAAATAAAAGTAGATTGAAAGCTTATATGATAAAAGATAGACCCGAGGGACATAGGTTTCACTAGTGGCTTCTCTCAAGATAGCATAAATATTACGGTGGGTGAACAAATTACTGTCGAGCAATTGATAGAAAAGCGAATAATTATGAGATTATCTAGGCATGATCATCTATATAGGCATCACGTCCGTGACAAGTAGACCGACTCCTGCCTGCATCTACTACTATTTTTACTCCACACATCGACCGCTATCCAGCATGCATCTAGAGTATTAAGTTCATAAGAACAGAGTAACGCATTAAGAAAGATGACATGATGTAGAGGGATAAACTCAAGCAATATGATATAAACCCCATCTTTTTATCCTCGATGGCAACAATACAATACGTGCCTTGCAACCCCTGCTGTCACTGGGTAAGGACACCGCAAGATTGAACCCAAAGCTAAGCACTTCTCCCATGGCAAGAAAGATCAATCTAGTAGGCCAAACCAAACTGATAATTCGAAGAGACTTGCAAAGATAACTCAATCATACATAAAAGAATTCAGAGGAGATTCAAATATTTCTCATAGATAAACTTGATCATAAACCCACAATTCATGCTGAGATTGCTATTGTTTCTTTCTTCCTCCTTGCATACGCTAGGTTTTGCTTGTCTTGATAATTTGTTTGCCTATAAAATGCATATGCATAGGAAGTATGTTATACTTAAATATGTGTGTCACATGTTTTATGATGCTCTCTTTGTGTTTCAATTATTATCTTTCATGTGAGCATCATTGAAATATTTATGCCTAGCTAGGGGCGTTAAACGATAGCACTTGATGGGAGGTAACCCAATTTTATTTTTGTTCCTTGCTTTTTGTTCCTAATTAGTATTAAATAATTCATCTAGCCTCTGGTTAGATGTGGTTTTAGGTTTTAATTAGTGTTTGTGCAAAGTAGAACCTACAGGATCATCTTGGGTGATAGTTAATGTGATCTTGCTGAAAAACAGAAACTTTTACATGCACGAGAATACTTTTAATAAATCACAGAAACGTGATTTTCAGTTGATTCTTTTTGCATAAGATTAATAGAAAAGTTTCCTAGGACTTCCCATTTTGGTAGATTTTTTAGGGTTCCAGAAGTATTCGAAAGTTACAGATTACTACAGACTGTTCTGTTTTTGACAGATTCTATTTTTCGTGTGTTGGTTGCTTATTTTGATGAATCTATGGCTAGTATCGGGGGGTATGAACCATAGAGAAGTTGGAATACAGTAGGTTTAAAACCAATATAAATAAAGAATGAGTTCATTACAATATCTTAAAGTGGTGGTTTGCTTTCTTGCGCTAACGGAGCTCATGAGATTTTCTGTTGGGTTTTGTGTTGTGAAGTTTCCAAGTTTTGGGTAAAGATTTGATGGATAAGCTTGGGGATGCCCAAGGCACCCCAAGGTAAAATTCGAGGACAACCAAAAGCCTAAGATTGGGGATGCCCCGGAAGGCGTCCCCTCTTTCGTCTTTGTCCATCGGTAACTTTACTTGATGCTATATTTTTATTCACCACATGATATGTGTTTTGCTTGGAGCGTCTTGTATGATATGAGTCTTTGCTTTTTAGTTTACCACAATCATCCTTGCCGTACACACCTTTTGGGAGAGACACACATGAATCAGAATTTATTAGAATACTCTATGTGCTTCACTTATATCTTTTGAGCTAGATAATTTTGCTCTAGTGCTTCACTTATATCTTTTTAGAGCACGACAGTGGTTTTATTTTGTAGAAATTATTGATCTATCATGCTTCACTTATATTATTTTGAGAGTGTTTTAGAACAAAATGGTAATTTGCTTTGGTTATAAAATTAGTCCTAATATGATGGGCATCCAAGATAGGTATAACAAAAACTATCATATAAAGTGCATTGAACACTATGATCAATTTGATACTTGATAATTGTTTTGAGATATAAAGGTGGTAATGTTAGAGTCATGCTAGTTGACTAATTATGAAATTGAGAAATACTTGTGTTAAAGTTGGCAAGTCCTGTAGCATGCACGTATGGCAAAAGTTGTGTGACAAATTTGAAGCATGGGGTGTTCTTTGATTGCCTTACTTATGAGTGGAGGTCGGGATCGCGCGGTGGTTAACTCCTACCAACCCTTCCCCTAGGAGCATGTGTAGTAGTACTTTTCTTAGGGCTAATAAACTTTTGCAATAAGTATATGAGTTCTTTATGACTAATGTGAGTCCATGGATTATACGCACTCTTACCCTTCCACAATTTGCTAGCCTCTATGGTACTGTGCATTGCCCTTTCTCACCTTGAAAATTGGAAAATTGGTGCAAACTTCGCCGGTGCATCCAAACCCCGTGATACAATACGCTCTATCACACATAAACCTCCTTATATCTTCCTCAAAACAGCCACCATACCTACCTATTATGGCATTTCCATAGCCATTCCGAGATATATTGCCATGCAACTTTCCGTCATTCCATTTATTATGACACGCTCCATCATTGTCATATTGCTTTGCATGATCATGTAGTTGACATCGTATTTGTGGCAAAGCCACCTTTATAATTCTTTCATACATGTCGCTCTTGATTCATCGCATATCCCGGTACATAGCCAGAGGCATTCACA
>NW_025230126.1:10814-13404 GCF_018294505.1 Triticum aestivum | reverse complement strand
GTTCGATATTTTGATGAGATGTATGTTGTCTTTCCTCTAGTGGTGTTATGTGAACGTCGACTACATAACACTTCACCATTATTTGGGCCTAGAGGAAGGCATAGGGAAGTAATAAGTAGATGATGGGTTGCTAGAGTGACAGAAGCTTAAACCCTAGTTTATGTGTTGCTTCGTTAGGGGTTGATATGGACCCATATGTTTAATGTTGTGGTTAGGTTTACCTTAATACTCCTTTTTGTAGTTGCGGATGCTTGCAATAGGGGTTAATCATAAGTGGGATGCTTGTCCTTGTTAGGGCAGTACCCAAGTTCCGGTCCACCCACATATCAAATTATCAAAGTACCAAATGTGAATCTTATGAACATGATGAAAACTAGCTTGACGATAATTCCCAATGTGTCCTCGGGAGCTCCTTCTTCATTATTAGAATTTGTCCAGGCTTATCCTTTGCTACATATAGGATTGGGCCACCTTGCTGCACTTTATTTACTTTTTGCTCGTTACTATTTATCTTATCACAAAACTATCTATCACCTACTATTTCAGTGCTTGCAGAGAAAACCTTACTGAAAACCGCTTATCATTTCCTTCTGCTCCTCGTTGGGTTCGACACTCTTACTTATCGAAAGGACTACGATAGATCCCCTATACTTGTGGGTCATCAACCACTTAATACTAGCCATAGATGCATCAAAATAAGCAAACAACACAGGAAAAACAGAATCTGTCAAAAACAGAATAGTCTGTAGCAATCTGTAACTAACGCAAACTTCTGGAACTCTAAAAATCCTACCAAGGAAGTCCTGGGCAATTTGTCTATTGATCATCAGCAAAAAGAATCAACGCAAAAGCACGTTTCTGTGATTTAACAAAACTAATTTCGTGCGTGCAAAGTTTCTGTTTTTCAGCAGAATCAAATTAACTATCACCATAGGTTATCCTATAGGTTCTACTTGGCACAAACACTAATTAAAACATAAAAACATCTAAACAGAAGGTAGATGCAAAATTTATTACTAAACATAAACAAAAACAAAAAAACACAAATAAAATTGGGTTGCCTCCCAACTAGCCCTATCGTTTAACGCCCCTAGCTAGGCATAAAAGCGAAGATAGATCTAAGTAGTTCCACCTTTGGAACTCAGAAAGAAAGAGAAAATTTCCTTTCTATGGCATTCATCCTTCTATTTTGGGAAAGCACATTGCCATTAATGGAGGAAGTAAGATTAAGCACGTTACGGAAATTTGCATCTAAACTAGACTTCATCTCTTTGATAATTTCGTTTTGATAGAAGCATAAGAGGGTGGTAGATTCAACCTTATCATTCATGGGGTGACCAAATATAGTTTTCATTCTTTCATAGGTATCTATAGCATCCCCTTCAAGAAAACCTTCTTCAAAAATAGAATCTAGAACTTTCTTAAAAGAAGCGGGTAAGCCAACATAGAAACTTTTTAAGTAAACCTCAATTTGATATTGTGGTACATAGCTAGCCCGAATTCTTAATAACCTATCCCAAGCATCTTTTAAAGACTCATCAAGTAAATAACGAAAAATTCTAGAGTCATCTTCATCAAAATTATTTAAGCACTCATTGGTGACCTCGGTGGGTCTTTCTATAGCATCCTTATTCATGAGCTTAGAGAGGATAGAGGGGTTATCCAAGGTACTAGAACCTTGGAAAGGGCCCTTAGTTCTTTTTGATTCGGACATGGCAACGGAAAGGCAAACGGAAAAGAGAGAGGAGAAGATTGGGAGAGAGAGGGCAAATAAAACGGTAAGGGTGAAGTGGGGGAGAGGAAAACGAGAGGCAAATGGCAAATAATGTAAATGCGAGGGAGATGAGTTTGTGATGGGTACTTGGTATGTCTTGACTTGAGCGAAGACCTCCCCGGCAATGGCGCCAGAAATCCTTCTTGCTACGTCTTGAGCTTGCGTTGGTTTTCCTTGAAGAGGAAAGGGTGATGCAGCAATAGTAGCGTGAGTATTTCCCTCAGTTTTTGAGAAGCAAGGTATCAATCCAGTAGGAGGCTTCTCAGAAGTCCCACGCACCTACACAAACAAACAAAGAACTCGCAACCAACACAATAAAGGGGTTGTCAATCCCTTCACAACCACTTGCGATAGTGAGATCTGATAGAGATAGTATGATAAGATAAATATATTTTTGGTATTTTATAATATAGATTGGAAAAGTAAAGATACAAATAAAAGTAGATTGAAAGCTTATATGATAAAAGATAGACCCGAGGGACATAGGTTTCACTAGTGGCTTCTCTCAAGATAGCATAAATATTACGGTGGGTGAACAAATTACTGTCGAGCAATTGATAGAAAAGCGAATAATTATGAGATTATCTAGGCATGATCATCTATATAGGCATCACGTCCGTGACAAGTAGACCGACTCCTGCCTGCATCTACTACTATTTTTACTCCACACATCGACCGCTATCCAGCATGCATCTAGAGTATTAAGTTCATAAGAACAGAGTAACGCATTAAGAAAGATGACATGATGTAGAGGGATAAACTCAAGCAATATGATATAAACCCCATCTTTTTATCCTCGATGGCAACAATACAATA
>NW_025230126.1:5426-10673 GCF_018294505.1 Triticum aestivum | reverse complement strand
GCACGAGAATACTTTTAATAAATCACAGAAACGTGATTTTCAGTTGATTCTTTTTGCATAAGATTAATAGAAAAGTTTCCTAGGACTTCCCATTTTGGTAGATTTTTTAGGGTTCCAGAAGTATTCGAAAGTTACAGATTACTACAGACTGTTCTGTTTTTGACAGATTCTATTTTTCGTGTGTTGGTTGCTTATTTTGATGAATCTATGGCTAGTATCGGGGGGTATGAACCATAGAGAAGTTGGAATACAGTAGGTTTAAAACCAATATAAATAAAGAATGAGTTCATTACAATATCTTAAAGTGGTGGTTTGCTTTCTTGCGCTAACGGAGCTCATGAGATTTTCTGTTGGGTTTTGTGTTGTGAAGTTTCCAAGTTTTGGGTAAAGATTTGATGGATAAGCTTGGGGATGCCCAAGGCACCCCAAGGTAAAATTCGAGGACAACCAAAAGCCTAAGATTGGGGATGCCCCGGAAGGCGTCCCCTCTTTCGTCTTTGTCCATCGGTAACTTTACTTGATGCTATATTTTTATTCACCACATGATATGTGTTTTGCTTGGAGCGTCTTGTATGATATGAGTCTTTGCTTTTTAGTTTACCACAATCATCCTTGCCGTACACACCTTTTGGGAGAGACACACATGAATCAGAATTTATTAGAATACTCTATGTGCTTCACTTATATCTTTTGAGCTAGATAATTTTGCTCTAGTGCTTCACTTATATCTTTTTAGAGCACGACAGTGGTTTTATTTTGTAGAAATTATTGATCTATCATGCTTCACTTATATTATTTTGAGAGTGTTTTAGAACAAAATGGTAATTTGCTTTGGTTATAAAATTAGTCCTAATATGATGGGCATCCAAGATAGGTATAACAAAAACTATCATATAAAGTGCATTGAACACTATGATCAATTTGATACTTGATAATTGTTTTGAGATATAAAGGTGGTAATGTTAGAGTCATGCTAGTTGACTAATTATGAAATTGAGAAATACTTGTGTTAAAGTTGGCAAGTCCTGTAGCATGCACGTATGGCAAAAGTTGTGTGACAAATTTGAAGCATGGGGTGTTCTTTGATTGCCTTACTTATGAGTGGAGGTCGGGATCGCGCGGTGGTTAACTCCTACCAACCCTTCCCCTAGGAGCATGTGTAGTAGTACTTTTCTTAGGGCTAATAAACTTTTGCAATAAGTATATGAGTTCTTTATGACTAATGTGAGTCCATGGATTATACGCACTCTTACCCTTCCACAATTTGCTAGCCTCTATGGTACTGTGCATTGCCCTTTCTCACCTTGAAAATTGGAAAATTGGTGCAAACTTCGCCGGTGCATCCAAACCCCGTGATACAATACGCTCTATCACACATAAACCTCCTTATATCTTCCTCAAAACAGCCACCATACCTACCTATTATGGCATTTCCATAGCCATTCCGAGATATATTGCCATGCAACTTTCCGTCATTCCATTTATTATGACACGCTCCATCATTGTCATATTGCTTTGCATGATCATGTAGTTGACATCGTATTTGTGGCAAAGCCACCTTTATAATTCTTTCATACATGTCGCTCTTGATTCATCGCATATCCCGGTACATAGCCAGAGGCATTCACATAGAGTCATATTTTGTCCTAAGTATTGAGTTGTAATTCTTGAGTTGTAAGTAAATAAAAGTGTGATGATCTTCATCATTAGAGCATTGTCCCATGTGAGGAAATGATGATGGAGACTATGATTCCCCCACAAGTCGGGATGAGACTCCGGACTTTATGAAAAATAAAAGAGGCCAAAGAAGCCCAAATAAAAAAATGCCAAAGAAGCCCACCAAAATAAAAAAAATGGGAGAAAAAGAGAGAAGGGACAATGTTACTATCCTTTTTCCACACTTGTGATTCAAAGTAGCACCATTATCTTCATGATAGAGAGTCTCCTATATTGTCACTTTCATATACTAGTGGGAATTTTTCATCATAGAACTTGGCTTGTATATTCCAATGATGGGCTTCCTCAAAATTCCCTAGGTCTTCATGAGCAAGCAAGTTGGATATACACCCACTTAGTTTCTTTTGTTGAGCTTTCATACATGTATAACTCTAGTGCATCTGTTGCATGGCAATCCCTACTCCTCGCATTGACATCAATTGATGGTCATCTCCATAGCCCGTTGATTAGCCGCGTCAATGTGAGACTTTCTCCTTTTTTGTCTGCTCACACAATCCCTATCATCATACTCTACTCCACCCATAGTGCTATATCCATGGCTTATGCTCATGTATTGCGTGAGGGTTGAAAAAGCTGAAGCGCGTTAAAAAGTATGAACCAATTGCTTGGCTGAAACCGGGGTTGTGCATGATGGGAGCATTTTGTGTGACGAAATGAAGCATGGCCTAACTATATGATTTTGTAGGGATAAGCTTTCTTTGGCTATGTTATTTTGATAAGACGTGATTACTTGGTTACTATGCTTGAAGTATTACTATTTTTATGTCAATATTAAACTTTTTTCTTGAATATTTTGGTTCTGAACATCCATGCCACAATAAAGAAAATTACATTGAGAAATATTCTAGGTATCATTCCGCATCAAAAATTCTGTTTTTATCATTTACCTACTCGAGGACAAACAGCAATTAAGCTTGGGGATGCTTGATACGTCTCCAACATATCTATAGTTTTTGATTGTTCCATGCTATTATATTACCCGTTTTGGATGTTTAATGGGCTTTGCTACACACTTTTATATTATTTTTGGGACTAACCTATTAACCGGGGGCCCAGTCCAAATTGTTGTTTTTTGCCTATTTTAGTGTTTCATAGAAAAGGAATATCAAACGGAGTCCAAACGGAATGAAACCTTTGGGAGAGTTATTTTTGGAACAAACGCAATCCAGGAGACTTGGAGTGGACGTCGAGAAAGAAACGAGGAAGCCACGAGGCAGGGAGGCGTGCTGAGGGGTTAGGTGCGCCCCCACCCTCGTGGGCCCCTCGTGGCTCCCCTGACCGACTTCCTTCGCCTATATATACTTATATACCCTGAAAACATCCAGGAGCACCACGAATCCCTATTTCCACCGCCGCGACCTTCTGTACCGTGAGATCCCATCTTGGGGCCTTTTCCGGCGCTTGCTACGTCTTGAGCTTGCGTTGGTTTTCCTTGAAGAGGAAAGGGTGATGCAGCAATAGTAGCGTGAGTATTTCCCTCGGTTTTTGAGAACCAAGGTATCAATCCACTAGGAGGCTCCTCAGAAGTCCCACGCACCTACACAAACAAACAAAGAACTCGCAACCAACGCAATAAAGGGGTTGACAATCCCTTCACGGCCACTTGCGATAGTGAGATCTGATAGAGATAGTATGATAAGATAAATTTATTTTTGGTATTTTATAATATAGATTGGAAAAGTAAAGATACAAATAAAAGTAGATTGAAAGCTTGTATGATAAAAGATAGACCCGGGGGCCATAGGTTTCACTAGTGGCTTCTCTCAAGATAGCATAAGTATTACGGTGGGTGAACAAATTACTGTTGAGCAATTGATAGAAAAGCGAATAATTATGAGATTATCTAGGCATGATCATGTATATAGGCATCACGTCCGTGACAAGTAGACCGACTCCTGCCTGCATCTACTACTATTTTTACTCCACACATCGATCGCTATCCAGCATGCATCTAGAGTATTAAGTTCATAAGAACAGAGTAACGCATTAAGAAAGATGACATGATGTAGAGGGATAAACTCAAGCAATATGATATAAACCCCATCTTTTTATCCTCAATGGCAACAATACAATACGTGCCTTGCAACCCCTGCTGTCACTGGGTAAGGACACCGCAAGATTGAACCCAAAGCTAAGCACTTCTCCCATGGCAAGAATGATCAATCTAGTAGGCCAAACCAAACTGATAATTCGAAGAGACTTACAAATATAACTCAATCATACATAAAAGAATTCAGAGGAGATTCAAATATTTCTCATAGATAAACTTGATCATAAACCACAATTCATTAGATCTCGACAAACACACCGCAAAAAGAGTCACATCGAATAGATCTCCACAAGAGAGGGGGAGAACATGGTATTGAGATCCAAAAAGAGAGAAGAAGCCATCTAGCTAATAACTATGGACCCGAAGGACTGTGGTAAACTACTCACAACTCATCGGAGGGGCTATGGTGTTGATGTAGAAGCCCTCCGTGGTCGATTCCCCCTTCGGCGGAGCACCGACGAAGGCTCCAAGATGGGATCTCGCGGATACAAAAGGTTACGGCGGTGTAAATTGTTTTTCGTTGGCTCCCTAGATGTTTTCGGGGTATGTGGGTATATATAGGAGGAATAAGTAGGTCGGTGGCCGCCCGAGGGTCCCACGAGACAGGGGGCGCGCCCTCCTATCTCGTGGCCGCCTCGGCTACTTCTTGGCTTGCACTCCAAGTCCTCTGGATCACGTTCGTTCCAAAAATCACGCTCCCGAAGGTTTCATTCTGTTTGGACTCCGTTTGATATTCCTTTTCTTCGAAATACTGAAATAGGCCAAAAAACAGCAATACGGGCTGGGCCTCCAGTTAGTAGGTTAGTCCCAAAAATGATATAAATGTGTAAAATAAAGCCCATAAACATCCAAAAGGGGTAATATAATATCATGGAACAATCAAAAATTATAGATACGTTGATACGTATCAAGCATCCCCAAGCTTAATTCTTGCTCATCCTCGAGTAGGTAAATGATAAAAACAGATTTTTTTGATGTGGAATGCTACCTAGCATAATTCTCAATGTAATTTTCTTTATTGTGGCATGAATGTTCAGATCCAAATGATTCAAAATAAAAGTTTATATTGACACAAGAAATAGTAATACTTCAAGCATACTAATCGAAGCAATCATGTCTTCTCAGAATAACATGGCTAAAGAAAGTTCATGGCCAAATTCTACACACCCGATGACAAGCCAAGCAATTGTTTCGTACTTAAATAATCTCAAACTTTTTCAACTTTCACACAATACATGAGCATGATCCATGGATATAGCACTATGGGTGGAATAGAATATGATGATGGGGATTGTGTGGAGAATACAAATAAGGAGAAAGTCTCACATTGACGAGGATAATCAACGGGCTACGGAGATGCCCATCAATTGATGTCAACATGAGGAGTAGGGATTGCCATGCAACGGATGCACTAGAGCTATAAATGAATGAAAGCTCAATAAAAGAAAACTAGTGGGTGT
>NW_025230126.1:0-4160 GCF_018294505.1 Triticum aestivum | reverse complement strand
CCCAAGCTTAGGCTTTTGGCTATTCTTGAATATCTTGGGGTGCTATGGGAATCCCCAAGCTTAGGCTTTTGCCACTCCTTATTCCATAGTCCATCAAATCTTTACCCAAAACTTGAAAACTTCACAACACAAAACTCAACAGGAAATCTCATAAGCTCCGTTAGTGAAAGAAAACAAAACCACCACATAAGGTACTCTAATGAACTCATTCTTTATTTAAATTGGTGTTAAACCTACTGTATTCCAAGTTCTCTATGGTTCATACCACTGATACGTCCATTTTGCATCATTCTTTTATATCAATATTTATTGCATTATGGGCTGTTATTACACATTATATCTCAATACTTATGGCTATTCTCTCTTATTTTACAAGGTTTACCATGAAGAGGGGGAATGCCGGCAACTGGAATTCTGGCTGGAAAAGGAGCAAATGTTGGAAACCTATTCTGCACAACTCCAAAAGTCATGAGACTCCACGAAACAACTTTTTGGAATTAATAAGAATTTGTGGGCGAAAGAAATAGGCCAGGGGGCCCACACCCTGTCCAGGAGACAGGGGGCGCCCGCCCCCCTAGGGCACGACCCCCTATCTCATGGGCCCCCTGGTGGGCCTCCGGCGTCCATCTTCTGCTATATCATCACTTTTCCCCTGGAAAAAATCGTGGGCAAGCTAACGAGACGAAACTCCACCGCCACGAGGCAGAACCTTGGCGGAATCAATCTAGGGCTCTGGCGGAGCTGTTCTGCCGGGGACATTTCCCTACGGGAGGGGGAAATCATCACCAACGTCATCACCAATGATCCTCTCATCGGGAGGGGGTCAATCTCCATCAACATATTCACCAGCACCATCTCATCTCAAAACCCTAGTTCATCTCTTGTATCCAATCTTGTATCAAAACCACAAATTGGTACCTGTGGGTTGCTAGTAGTGTTGATTACTCCTTGTAGTTGATGCTATTTGGTTTACTTGGTGGAAGATCATATGTTCAGATCCTTTATGCATATTATTACTCCTCTGATTATGAACATGATTATGCTTTGTGAGTAGTTACGTTTGTTCCTGAGGACATGGGTGAAGTCTTGCTATTAGTAGTCATGTGAATTTGGTATTTCGTTCAATATTTTGATGAGATGTATGTTGTCTTTCCTCTAGTAGTGTTATGCGAACGTTGACTACATGATACTTCACCATTATTTGGGCCTAGAGGAAGGCATGGGGAAGTAATAAGTATATGATGGGTTGCTAGAGTGACAGAAGCTTAAACCCTAGTTTATGCGTTGCTTCGTTAGGGGTTGATATGGACCCATATGTTTAATGTTGTGGTTAGGTTTACCTTAATACTCCTTTTTGGAGTTGCGGATGCTTGCAATAGGGGTTAATCATAAGTGGATGCTTGTCCATGTTAGGGCAGTTCCCAAGTGCCGGTCCACCAACATATCAAATTATCAAAGTACCGAACGCGAATCTTATGAACGTGATGAAAACTAGCTTGACGATAATTCCCAATGTGTCCTCAGGAGCTCCTTCTTCATTATTAAATTTGTCCAGGCTTATCCTTTGCTACATAAAGGATTGGGCCACCTTGCTGCACTTTATTTACTTTATTTACTTTTTGCTTGTTACTATTTATCTTATCACAAAACTATCTATCACCTAATATTTCAGTGCTTGCAGAGAAAACCTTACTGAAAACCGCTTATCATTTCCTTCTGCTCCTGTTGGATTCGACACTCTTACTTATCGGAAGGACTACGATAGATCCCCTATACTTGTGGGTCATCAAGACTCTTTTCTGGTGCCGTTGCCGGGGAGTGTAGCGCTCTTGGTGAGTGGAACTTGGTAAGGAAACATTCATATAGTGTGCTGAAATTTTCTGTTACTTGTTACTATGGAAACTAATCCTTTGAAGGGCTTGTTTGGGGTATCTTCACCCCAACCAGAAGAGCAAAGAGATGCTCCTCAACCTACTGAACTTTATGAAAATATTCACTTTGAGATTCCTTTGGGTATGATAGAAAAACTGCTAGCTAATCCTTTTGCAGGAGACGGAACATTGCATCCCGACTTACACCTTATCTTTGTAGATGAAGTTTGTGGATTATTTAAGCTTGCAGGTATTCCCGATGATGTTGTTAAAAGGAAGGTCTTCTTATCTTTTAAGGGACATGCAATGACATGGTATAGGCTATGTGATGATATGAGATCTTGGAATTATAAGCGATTGAAGTTGGAATTTCACCAGAGGTTCTACCCTATGCATCTTGTTCATCCTGATCGTAATTACATATATAATTTGTGGCCTCGTGAAGGAGAAAGCATCGCTCAAGCTTGGGGGAGGCTTAAGTCAATGTTGTATTCATGCCCCAATCATGAGCTCTCTCGGGAAATGATTATTCAGAATTTTTATGCTCGGCTTTCTCTTGATAATCGCAACTTGCTCGATACTTCCTGTGTTGGTTCCTATATGCTGAAGACTATTGACTTCAAATGGGACTTATTGGAAAGAATTAAACGCAACTCTGAAGATTGGGGTTCCGGCGATGGTAAGGAGTCAGGTATGACACCTAAGTTCGATTGTGTTAAATCTTTTATGGATACCGATGCTTTCCGTGGATTTAGCTCTAAGTATGGACTTGACTCTGAGATAGTAGCCACTTTTTGTGAAACTTTTGCTACTCACGTTGATATCCCTAAAGAGAAGTGGTTTAAATATAATCCTCATGTTGAAGTGAAAGTAGTTGCACCTATTACAGTCGAAGAAAAGACTATTACATATAGTGATCCTATTATTCCTACCGCTTATGTTGAAAAACCTCCTTTTCCAGTTAGGATAAAAGATCATGCTAAAGCTTCGACTGTTGTTCGTAAGAGTAATACTAGGACCTATACTCCTCCTGAGCAAATTAATGTTGAACCTGGTATTGCTATGATTAAAGATCTCTTGGATGAGGACTTAGATGGGCATGTTATCTCTTTCTTGGGTGAAACTGCTAATATTGCTAGACCCGATACTAAGACACATAGACCTATTGTAGGCATGTCTGTTATTTCTGTTAAAATAGGAGATCATTGTTATCATGGCTTATGTGATATGGGTGCTAGTGCTAGTGTGATACCTTATGATCTTTATAAATAAATTATGCATGATATTGCACCTGTAGAATTAGAAGACATTGATGTTACTATTAAGCTTGCTAATAGGGACACCATTAAACCTATTGGGATTGTTAGAGATGTTGAAGTCTTGTGTGGGAAGATTAAATACCCTGCTGATTTTCTTGTTCTTGCTTCCCCACAAGATGATTTTTGTCCCATTATTTTTAGTAGACCCTTCTTGAATAATGCTAGTGCTAAGATTAATTGTAAAAGGAAGGTCGTCACTATTGGCATAGATGGTATGTCTCATGAGTTCAATTTTGCTAAATTTTGTAGAAAACCTCGTGAAAGGGAACCACCTAGTAAGGATGAAATTATTGGTCTTGCTTCCATCGTTGTTCCTCCAACTGATCCGTTAGAACATTATTTGCTAGACCATGAAAATGATATGTTTATGAAGGAAAGGGAAGAAATAGATGAAGTGTTCCTTAAACAAGAACCTATGTTGAAACATAACCTTCCCGTTGAAATTCTTGGGGATCCCCCTCCACCCAAGGGTGATCCCGTGTTTGAACTCAAACCATTACCTGATAATCTTAAGTATGCTTATCTTATCTTGATGAAAAAGAAATATATCCTGTTATTATTAGTGCTAACCTTTCATAGAAAGAAGAAGAAAGATTATTGAAAACTCTGAAGAAGCACCGAGCTGCTATTGGATATACTCTGGATGATCTTAAGGGCATTAGTCCCACATTATGTCAACACAAAATTTTAGTGGAGAAAGATGCCAAACCAGATAGAGATCTTCAAAGACGATTAAATCCCAAAATGAAGGAAGTGGTAAGAAAGGAGATACTAAAGCTCCTTGAGGCAGGTATTATTTAATCCGTTGCCGATAGTGAATGGGGAAGCCCTGTCTATTGTGTCCCTAAAAAGGGAGGTATTACCATTGTTCCTAATGATAAAGATGAATTGATCCAGCAAAGAATTATTACAGGCTATAGGATGGTAATTGATTTCCGTAAGTTAAATAAAGCTACTAAAGATCATTACC